>NC_049213.1:2637500-2747500 GCF_013347855.1 Anguilla anguilla
ATTTTTACAGCACAAACAGAAGATTGAATTTGGCAGGTGATTCTGATTCAGTTCGACTGGTTCCATTTTTTATTTTTGGTTAAGAGATGAAATGACTGCGCTCAGTCCACATATTGTACTCTTCCGGGAGTTCCGCAGCGGGGTGAAGTGTTGCCGGGTTACACTGAACCAGAGGATAAGATCTCTGAGCTAAACCTTAACAGCCGTCTTCGCCAGAGTGATTCTCAGCCACCCACAATTAAGCCGGAGAAAAGTGTAAAAGTTCTACCCGCTACGCTACGGGCTAAAATTAACAAAGCCAGAAATTTTATTTGAGTTAACTTTCTGATTCGACAAGTGTTATGTTTTCAGCAGCCTTTTCGAAATTTCTTTCCACAAAACTGAAACAAAGGTATAGTGCTTTCATCACGCCATACAGTTGAGTAACATTACCTCACTGTTGTTTAGGACATTTGCGTGCGCACCCCAAAATCCATTAGTCACCCAACATGAGCAGCAACCGTCACGCATTTTATTATTTGAACACTCCGTTGCAGACAATACAAACACACCGCATTTTCTACGAAGACAGTGCGTACAACTACTAACACCCGAGCCGTCACTCTTCTCATGCAGCTGATTAAGTGACAATTGAACAATTAACTGAAATTGTCCCAGCAACAGTTTCACCTCTGGTTTAAAATTTAAGCTCTACTGACCCCTTGAGTTGGAGGACTGAATTACACCTGAAACAAGTGCTCCACTCTCTTCAGCTCTCGGCTGTAGTGTAAGGGGGAGAAAGTACAGTAACGGTTCCCCTCTTTCGGGGGTTACGTTCCTGAATTAGCCTGCAGTTGATGGATCTGAATTTGGCGAGGGCGGCTGGGGGCTGAGGGGAGCGCCCCTAAGGGACTGACCTGAACTCCGATGATGTGTACGTCGAGGATAAAAATACCCGCGCTAAAGTTCAAGACAACGTGTTTACTTGCAGCGCACGGACCTGAAACACGCTCGCAGTTCCTCGGCGGTGACGCACGCTGGATTTAACAGGGCTGCTGACTGCGAGAGGAAGGCATCCAAACGACGAGCTCCAGTTCAGGGACATTTCTTTCCCTTGTCGACGAGCTCGTTGCTTAACTTGTTGTTTAGATGCTTCCCGCTCGCAGTCAGCTCACATTTACATCCAGCGAGTCACGGCTCAATAGCATCCACACAGTCGACACCAGTGGTGTCAAACTCGTTGCCATGGAGGGCCGTGTGTATGCAGGTTGTCATTCCAACCAATTAATGCTGCCTTAATTGAGTCCAATTACTCATTCAGCCATATGCGTTTAACTGCATTGAAGCACAGAATATAAGAAATTTTTTTATTTAGACAATGCGGGTCACCATAGACGTCGGGTCACCATTGTGCACAAACCTGCATCCCTAATTCAGCAAATAATTTAACTAATTATATAATCAAGATCTGAGGCTGGAATGAAAACCTGCATACACACGGCCCTCCATGGCAACGAGTTTGACACCACTGGTCTACACGGAAGCAGAAGATAGCTAAACAAGCGGCTGGTTCCGCAGCAGTGAGTTAGCAGCCGTGTGATTGGCTCTGCTTCACCGAACCCCAGACTCATCAGATCTGATATTGTGAGTTTCAGAGCCCGGCCGAGCTGTCGCTGGAAGCTCTGAAGCTCGTTCACCTTGTGCAAAGCTGCGCTCGGCGACCGATTACTCATGTCTGAATTTTAACTGGCATCGCTAGGGCTAGGAGACCGGCGGTAGGAAATTTTTTCACCCACAGACTGGACCGCAGAGGCGAAGCAGGAAGTGAGGCAGGAAGTGAGGGTCGGCCGTACCTTTCTCCACCACGCTCTGCCGCAGCGCCTTGGCGACCAGCACGCGGACGTTGGCGACGGGGTCGGAGGACAGGCTGAGGAGGCTGGGGAGGAGGTGCTGCGCAAACTGCTCCATCGGCATGCAGTCCTCCTCCGCGATGGCCTGGGGGGAGGAGAGAAAGGACAGACGCGTATCAGACTCCGGTCCTGGAGGGGGCGCTGTGTCCGCAGGTTTAACTCCAGTCCTGGAGGGGGCGCTGTGTCCGCAGGTTTAACTCCAGTCCTGGAGGGCCGCAGTGCCTGCAGGTTTAACTCCAGTCCTGGAGGGCCTGTGTCTGCAGGTTTAACTCCAGTCCTGGAGGGCCGCAGGGTCTGCAGGTTTAACTCCAGCCCTGGAGGGGGCGCTGTGTCCGCAGGTTTAACTCCAGTCCTGGAGGGGGCGCTGTGTCCGCAGGTTTAACTCCAGTCCTGGAGGGGGCGCTGTGTCCGCAGGTTTAACTCCAGTCCTGGAGGGCCGCAGTGTCTGCAGGTTTAACTCCAGTCCTGGAGGGCCGCAGTGTCTGCAGGTTTAACTCCAGTCCTGGAGGGCCGCAGTGTCTGCAGGTTTAACTACAGCCCTGGAGGGCCGCAGTGTCTGCGGGTTTAACTACAGCCCTGGAGGGCCGCAGTGTCTGCAGGTTTAACTACAGTCCTGGAGGGCCGCAGGGTCTGCAGGTTTAACTCCAGTCCTGGAGGGCCACAGTGTCTGCAGGTTTAACTACAGTCCTGGAGGGCCACAGTGTCTGCAGGTGTAACTCCAGTCCCGGAGGGCCGCAGTGTCTGCAGGTTTAACTCCAGTCCCCCGCAGTGTCTGCAGGTTTAACTGCAGTCCTGGAGGGCCGCAGTGCCTGCAGGTTTAACTCCAGTCCTGGAGGGCCGCAGTGTCTGCAGGTTTAACTCCAGTCCTGGAGGGCCGCAGTGTCTGCAGGTTTAGCTCCAGTCCTGGAGGGCCGCAGTGTCTGCAGGTTTAACTCCAGTCCTGGAGGGCCGCAGGGTCTGCAGGTTTAACTCCAGTCCTGGAGGGCCGCAGTGTCTGCAGGTTTAGCTCCAGTCCTGGAGGGCCGCAGTGTCTGCAGGTTTAACTGCAGTCCTGGCTCCAGTTCCACCCTTCATTTCATTTTGTTTTATGCAACAGGAAATGGGAACTTATCAGCAAGTTCCTGCCACTTTGCTTAAACGCATTTATAGTTCCAGATGGTTCGAGAACAATACTGGGCAGTGGATGTTAAATGCAGCCCACATGCTAGGCAATGACATTAGAACAGGACAGAAGACAGTATTGATTTCTCCCACCGTTATGCAAGCTCTGCCTGTGCGTCCCATTTAAAGAGCAGAGGCAGAAGCACTCCGCTCTGGTCAGCCGTTTCAGAGAGCGCTCAGACACAGAGAAACGCTACGAGGCTGTGAAATAAGGGAAGTGTTTGTGTTCCGCTGTGGAGCCGGACTGTTTGTTTTTTAACTGGAATCCTGTGCACGCTGTTGGAAAGGGTTCCTGTTGAAAGTGAGATAGGATCCGAGCGCAGTTTCCCCTGCATTGTGTGGAGCTGACGTTTCGGGGGGGGTGTGCAGTGAGGGGGGGGGGGCTGACCTGGCAGATGAAGGCGAAGGCTTGCCGTCCCACCCACTTGGGGCAGTGGCAGAAGCGCACGATGAGCTCGTTGATGAAGTTGAGGCCCAGGTCCTGCGCCCCGCTGGAGTACATCTTCCGCAGGATCTCCACCACCTGCGCCGGGACGGGACAGACCCAAAACACAGCCTTTAAAACAGCCCCCCTGCACCCACCTGAGCCCCTACACCCACCTGCACCCCTACACCGCCCTGCACCCCTACACCCACCTGAGCCCCTACAACCACCTGCGCCGCGACGGGACAGACCCAAAACACAGCTTTTAAAACAGCCCCCCTGCCCCCCTACACCCACCTGCGCCGCGACGGGACAGACCCAAAACACAGCTTTTAAAACAGCCCCCCTGCCCCCCTACACCCACCTGCGCCGCGACGGGACAGACCCAAAACACAGCCTTTAAAACAGCCCCCCTGCCCCCCTACACCCCCCTGCACCCCTACACCCCCCTGCCCCCCTACACCCACCTGCACCCCTACACCCAGCTGACAGACCCAAAACAGCCCTCAGAACAGCCCCCTGCACCACTACACCCCAACGGGACAGACCCAAAACAGCCCTCAGAACAGCCCCCTGCACCCCTACACCCCAACGGGACAGATCCAAAACAGCCCACAGAACAGCCCCCTGCACCCCTACACCCCAACGGGACAGACCCAAAACAGCCCTCAGAACAGCCCCCTGCACCCCTACACCCCAACGGGACAGACCCAAAACAGCCCTCAGAACAGCCCCCTGCACCCCTACACCCCAACGGGACAGACCCAAAACAGCCCTCAGAACAGCCCCCTGCACCCCTACACCCCAACGGGACAGACCCAAAACAGCCCTCAGAACAGCCCCCTGCACCCCTACACCCCGACGGGACAGACCCAAAACAGCCCTCAGAACAGCCCCCTGCACCCCTACACCCCAACGGGACAGACCCAAAACAGCCCTCAGAACAGCCCCCTGCACCCCTACACCCCGACGGGACAGACCCAAAACAGCCCTCAGAACAGCCCTGTCACCCCTACACCCCAACGGGACAGACCCAAAACAGCCCTCAGAACAGCCCCCTGCACCCCTACACCCCAATGGGACAGACCCAAAACAGCCCTCAGAACAGCCCCCTGCACCCCTACACCCCAACGGGACAGACCCAAAACAGCCCTCAGAACAGCCCCCTGCACCCCTACACCCCCCTGCACCCCTACACCCCAACGGGACAGACCCAAAACAGCCCTCAGAACAGCCCCCTGCACCCCTACACCCCAACGGGACAGACCCAAAACAGCCCTCAGTGTCACCCCCATCTCCACTCACTGCTCCCACAGGTCCTTTAGCATTAGCGCTGACTGAGCTGAAAACCCCGCAGGCCTGTAGAAGTGGCCAGTGACACGTGCACCTGACAGACTGACAGGCAAAATGACACCTGAACACCTGAACAGGCCTGAACACTGAAACTGCAGACAGACACCCGGTCAGCCGCATCTCAAATAAACCGAAACCAAACATGGAAATGAACGCACTCGCGTTCTCGATGGCCGCAGCCAATCACGAACACCGATGTGCGCAGGGGCCCCCCTGTCCGTGCCTGGGGAACCGCCTGCCTACCCGCTCAGACCACAGGAAGCAGGAAGTGCTCGGTCGAGGTCACGCGGGCGACGCGCGGCGGGGCGGCGAGCTCACCAGCCGGTAGGAGATCCAGCGCACTTCCGAAACCTTGTCGGAGCAGAGCGTGAGCGCGATCTGCCGCAGGTAGTCGTACACGTCGTAGTGGGAGTACAGCTCGATGATCAGGATCAGCTGCCTGCGGACACACAGACGCAGAGGGAGAGAGCGATCACACCAGAACCGCTTCTGTTTCAGCTGTGCTGCGGCTGTGCTGTGCGCCTGTGCTGAGGCTGTGCGCCTGTGCTCAGGCTGTGTGGCTGTGCTATGCGCCTGTACTGAGGCTGTGCGCCTGTGCTCAGGCTGTGTGGCTGTGCTGTGCGCCTGTACTGAGGCTGTGCGCCTGTGCTCAGGCTGTGTGGCTGTGCTGAGGCTGTGCACCTGTGCTGAGGCTGTGCGCCTGTGCTCAGGCTCTGTGGCTGTACTGAGGCTGTGTGGCTGTGCTCAGGCTGTGTGGCTGTGCTGAGGCTGTGCGCCTGTGCTGAGGCTGTGTGGCTGTGCTGAGCGTGAGGCAGAGAATGTGATCACACTAGTACTGCTTCTGTCTCAGCTGCACAGGCTCAGCTTAAACACCCGACTGCATCACTGGCCGATGTATCCCACTGACTTACATTAAAGGTCAAGCCCAAACAATTAAACAAATATTAAATAAATATATAAATATAAACCATGTGCATGTTTATAATATGAGCAGTATGTTGTTTTCCACATTTTACTTCGTAGCTTATTTAAAACAAGAATTCAGAGTGAAACTATCAATCATTGATAGATTATCCATATGTGCATTAATAAGCATTTGTACACACAAACAGTTTAAACAGTTCAGATAAAATAATGATATAAAGACAAACAGTGAATAAAACTGTAATTACCTAATTACCCAAGTTTAAAAACCAGAACTTTAAACTGCATTTAAGAGTTAGAGGCCTTAATAAAACTGAGAACATTCCATGAAATGCGAACCAGAGATGTCTGGTGTGCTTTTTTTTTGTTGTTTGTTTTTTAAGTTGTGACCTGGACAGTGAGGAGGTCTTTGTCGAGGATCTAAGGGAGTGTGGTGGGGTGTATTCTTTTATGTTAAATAAAAATAATAAGAAAATGTATGACTTTCACCAAAGATGCATAAGCCGGTTCTCACACAGAGTTCCCTCGTACCATGCAGCGAACATTAGCACGTTAGCACGTTAGCAGTCAGCCGCCGGTAATGGGGAGGCGCGGGCCTGATTACCCACGGGCCCAGTAAAGAGCTTACTCTGCCAGCTCGTATCGGAACCTCCAGTTTCGGCTGTTGTCCGTCACCATGAACTCCTGCAGCTGGTAGAGGTACTCCCTCCGCTTCTCCGCGTGAAGCAGCTGGGGGGGAAACGGGGGCAAAACAAGTCTTAATACGCAAAATGGAGGGGGGCAACACACAGGGAGGGCAAAACAAGTCTTAATACACAAAGAGGAGACAGGCAACACACAGGGTGAAATTTGGGATAATAACAACTAATAACTTAACCCAAGGTCACTTCACAGAGAAAGTCATTATATTATAAGGAATCTCTCCTTCTCTTTTTGGGTTTTTTATTTTTATTGCACATTTCACAGTCATGTGTTTTCGGAAACCCCCGAGCGGACCGGGGCGGGTCTCACCTTCAGGAAGTCGTACAGGTGCTTGAGGACTCCGATGCGCACCTCGTCCAGGTCCTTCAGGAAGCCGTTGAAGATGGGCACCAGGTCGGCCGCCGTGAGCTGGTCCCCCAGGATCACCGCCAGCTCGTGGATGGAGAACGCCAGCGTCCGACGCACCTTCCACTGAGGGCGGGAGAGCAGCGGACAAATCAAAAACCGAAATACTGGCGACACGCGGTTTGAAAAAAAGTTCTCTTCAATGTCTAAAGTTCTGATGGACATTCAGGAAAGGGCCTCGAGGCTCAAGGTGAACCCAGAAGCCTCACGCGCTTGCAGTTTGGGGTTCAGGCCTGGAGTTCGGCCCTGTCCAGCCCTTCTGTCACTCTGGATTTGGGACAGTTCTCCGTGCCGTAGACACTCGCTCACCTGAACGTCGGTGTTTAGTGTCTCACCTGAACGTCGGTGATTAGTGTCTCACCTGAACGTCGGTGTTTAGTGTCTCACCTGAACGTCGGTGTTTAGTGTCTCACCTGAACGCCGGTGTTTAGTGTCTCACCTGAACGTCTGTGTTTAGTGTCTCACCTGAACGTCTGTGTTTAGTGTCTCACCTGAACGTCGGTGTTTAGTGTCTCACCTGAACGTCGGTGTTTAGTGTCGCACCTGAACGTCGGTGTTTAGTGTCTCACCTGAACGTCGGTGTTTAGTGTCTCACCTGAACGTCGGTGTTTAGTGTCTCACCTGAACGTCGGTGGCGAGCGTCTCGTAGGTGTCCTTGAGGCAGTGCCAGTTCTGTCTCCCCAGGGTGAGGGCCACGCCCGGCAGGCTGAAGGCGCAGTGCTTGGTGATCTCCGTGTCCACCGTCTGGGCCCGGGCCGGGTCCGTCATGGACAGGTACTGATCCAGCAGCTGCTGCGGGATCACGTTCTGGAGGGGGGAGGGGGGCAGGGTCACCAAAAACTCCACTCCCATCACACCCGTTCATCGCGGCTACATCCGGGTCCTTTCATCAAACGAGAGGAGCGTCGAGAACTCCAGCGCAAACCCGCGGAGGCACTGAGGGCTGTCTGGGTGCTGAAGGGCTTCATCGTTTCAGTAGTTCTCACGCCAAACTTCAAATCTGAAAACTCAAACTCTCAACTCTAAACTCAAGTCCAAAACGGAGCCTGATTTCCTGAGCCCCCACCAACCGGCCCATCTGAGATGATGCGTACATAAATCTGAATGTCAAACAAAATTTCCTTCCGTTTTGTCTTCTCTAACAATGAACCAGGGCATTTAGTTTCATTACAAAATGGCTTGGCTGAATGCTTCATTCTGATTGGCTGGGAGGAGCGCATTATTTTCCCATATACACCCGCCTAAGAAGTAGTGCCGGCTAAAGTCTAATCACCATTCTGGATGAATGCACATCAACGGTCCGACTCACAACTACGGTACAAACAGGATAATCCATTTATCCCAGTATGTGCGGTTCTTCACCTCCACGTCCTGCACTAAATTTTATATTTTAATATTCGATAACGAGTGACGGTGAATCTCGCATGAAGTTAGCCTGCCATCTAACCAGGCTGAGAGTGGGACTAGAACGATGCGTTCGCTGCAGAGTGGCAGAGGGTTTGGGATATTCGCTGGAATGCTTAACGTTTCCACTGCTACAAAATCACGTATTTTGAAACGCATGTCCTGATTAAAAGTATTCTTTTTGCAGATAAGCCAAAGCACACAAGCCTGCTCGGCCTTGGGTATTTTACTACCCGCGAGTCGAGCATTTAAACTGCGTAAATGCCCAGCCTCAGTCGTTACCACTTGGTGCATCACGTCAGCATTGGAGTACAGTGTTTTTGAAAGGACACAAAGAGGAGCCTTAGCGGTGGAGGTAGCATTGGCTAACTGACCTGGACCTTGGACCTCTCCTCCTCGTACAGCTGCCCGGGTGCGAAGTCCGTCCCTCCCTCCAAACTCTCGATCAGCTCGGCCGTCTCCTGTGGGAGGGTCCAGGGTTGAGCCAAGACCGAACCGGCCCGGGTTCACTTACCGTGTGACAAAACAGGAACGCCATCCCACACAGTCTGGGGATATTACACCCGAAAACCATGACTGAGCATGCTCTACTTTACCCTCAAAAACTCACACAAACCCCTGTCATTTGACTTAAACCGGTCAAGCCAATAGCAGGTATGTAATAACCAGTTAAACGTGCGTGACTAGGGTAACACCGAGAGCAGGAAGAGTTCCGTGAGTATGCCAACCCCCCCACGCCCACCCCACCCCCCCCGGGCACTCACCACACGGGTCTGCTCTGTGTCCTCGGGGGCAGGGGGCGAGTCAGGCGGGGTCAGGGGCGACCCGGAAGGTTCCGTGTCTGTCGGGGGCTGGCCGTCGGCGGGGAGGGGCGGAGGATCTTCGGGGGCGGGTGTGGGGGGCGGCGACGGTTCGGGGGAGGGCCTCTCCCCAGCAGCCTCCTCCTGCTCGCCCTCTTCTGATTGGCTCTCCAGCTGGGCCGCCTTCAGGGCTGCCGACAGCACCTGTACCTGGGCTGGGGGGGGGTGGGGGGTGAGGGGGGGGCACAGGGTTACACACACATTCACTGCACCAAATAGCACAGACCAATCAAACACCTAATCACAGCACCGTAAAGGGAGTCATTTAATACAGGCCTTCAAAATGTTAGGACGGAGTGTAGCACAGTGGGTAAGGAACTGGGCTTGTAACCGAAAGGTCGCAGGTTCGATTCCCGGGTAAGGACACGGCCGTTGTACCCTTGAGCAAGGTACTTAACCTGCATTGCTTCAGTATATATCCAGCTGTATAAATGGATACAATGTAAAATGCTATGTAAAAGTTGTGTAAGTCGCTCTGGATAAGAGCGTCTGCTAAATGCCTGTAATGTAATGTAATGTTTCCCTATTAACTCAATAATTATAAGGAATTATTATAATACAAATACATGCACGGTGTAAAATTAGACCAATTTCAATTCAAAATTGGGGGAAAAAAATCTACTTATTTTGGAAATATGTTTTGGTCAATTCATTAACTGAACTTCAATTAATTTCTTAAACTGAAACTGAATCAACACCAGTTCTAACCAATATTTTAAAAACCACACGTGACGTCACAGTCCAAGCCCACAGAGGTGGAAATCCAGGTTCAGAAAGTAAAAGTCCTCCCCAGCATTCTGCTCTAATCACCATGATATGCTAATTAGCACAATTCTTCAGCCATGAGGTAGAGCTCATTAGTGAACTAATCAGCTGGCTGAGTTCTTAAGTGGAAGAGACACATGACCACACTTATTTTCTGACCCCTGGACTTTCCACCAGTGCAAGTCCGAAGTTATAATTGTGGCCGACGCAGTAAGCACATATACAAGTCATTACATTAAAATTAAAACAGAAAGATTTCCTTTAAGTGGGGGGGGGGGATTCATATCACAACAGTAAGCCCTAACCCTAGAGAAGCAGGGAGAGGGACATGAAGGCTCAACCCTAAACCCCTCACCTTGAACGTCTGGGTCGTCCAGGTGGGGCTGCAGGCAGTCTAGAACCTTCTGGATCTGTGAGCTGGTAGCAGGGCCTTGGGAATCCAGCCTGGTGACCTGCTCCTCCTCGTCCTCCTCCTCCTGTTGTCCCTCCTCCGGTTCCTCCTGCTCCTGCTCGTGATTCTGCGCCCGTTCCTCCTCCAGCTCCTCCTCCTGCTCCACCTGCTCGTGCTCCTGTTCCTGCTCCGGCGCTTGCTCCTCCTCCTCCGGCGCTTGCTCCTCCTCCTCCTGCTTGTGCTCCTGCTCCTCCTCGTGCTCGTGCTCCTCCACGGTCCGCAGGAGCTCCAGGTCCTGGCTGATATCGGGCAGCAGGGGCCTCCAGAAGTAGAAGGAGTTGTACGTGTCATCGCCCACCTGTGCCTCCCCCGGACAGAGGGAGGCGCAGACCCCTGGCCCCTGCCCTTGGCCTGCGCCTCCTTTGGTCTCCGCGGCGCAGTCAGCGGGGCCTCGAGTGGCCAGCAGGCCCGAGCCGAAGCCTGGGACTGGAGTAGAGCTGCGGCCCGTCTCCAGGGGTGCGTGGGCTGGCCTCTCCCCCGGGCAGCCCCCGGCCGGCTCTCTGCAATCGGGGGGTTCACACCTGAGAGCGCCACGGACAAGCAGGTAAGAACAGGTCACCTGACCAACCAATCAGCCCATCTGCACTCATTTAACAGACCACAGCCGGCCGTCTTTCAGCCTGTGTTCACACAAGGCTAAACCTTTCAGTGGCATACCAAGAAAAACAATACATGCACACATAAACAAAAATTCTGAAAAATGCTAACTTTAATTCATTTTTTTCCTCAAAAAATACTGACCAACTAAACTCAAATATCCTTCCTGAGCGGAAAAGTGTGGGAATGTCAACTGAACATTTTGTTTAAATTCACACGCATTGCTTATTCTTACACCTTGGGTAAATAACGGTAACATAATTTAGATTTTACTTAACTGACCACGCGGTTTTGGAAACAACCAGCAGCGCAGTCAGTTAAAGTAAGCTTCATGTTACAAGAAAGACAAATTGCAGTTGACTGCATTAAACAGAACTCAATACCGCTATGTTTCAAGAATGCTACACTAAAACATCCACGGCTACAGTGTCATGTCATTTCTGCTTCTTAAGCAAAGCACAGCTTGGCTGAGCCTTGAACTCAGAGACCGAACCCCGGTCAGTAAAGAGGGCTTCGGTAAGTACGGGCAACCTGCGGACAGCGCGGAGCCGTTCCCCCCCAAAGGGACGAGGGGGGGGGGGGGCGAGGGGGGACGGGGCGCTCGTACTTTTCGGGCGGCGGCTTGGCGATCTCGCGGAGCGTGGCGTCCTCTCTGAAGTGCAGGCCGGTGCTGGACGGGGAGGCGAAGGTGGAAATGAAGCGCCCCAGGGACTGGAAGGCGGCCTGCCTCACCTACAGACCGGGAGGGAGGAGGACAGGCCCGTCAGCGCACGCCCCCTCCTGGCAAGAGCTGGCAGTGCGGCTTCACTGCGCTCTCAGAGAGCTTGTCTCAGCGAGGAGACAGTCATTCAGCAGCTTTCAGTACACCAACAGTGTGTGTGTGTGTGTGTGTGTGTGTGAACATGTGTGCGTGTCCTTCTGAGCACATTTCCAAGGAGGGTTATTCACGTCCGGCCAAGTTTTGAATAAAAGGAAGAACTTAGAAAAAGCACAAGAGATCTTTGTAAAAACGCATGCCAAGTACATACTGTGCATCTCCACATATCTGCTCATAAACCAGTGGACTGACAGCATTTTCAGCTCGTCACATGACAAAGGCAGTGACAGGACTGAGCAGCATACTTTCTACAGAAGAGCAGCGACACCTTTCAGGCATTCCTGAGTCTGTGTGGAGGTCACAGCCTGAGTCATGCTGCTCAGTTCAAGGGCGGGACTGAGTCCCACTTTACTGACCAATCACGAGGCAGAGATGTTAACATCAGCCCGCCCAGGGACAACAGATGTAAATTAGCGATCTAGCTAAATCTGGCACATTTACATCACACAATAGTGATGTTGATCAATGTGTATTGTCCCTGTCAAATAAATAAAGAAAGAAATAAAATTAAATAAATAAATGTTCAGGCAGAGTCTAAAGCACACCAATCAAAAGCTTCGGCACTCACAGACAGCCATTAGCAGGGGGGAATGTTCAGCATGCTAGCGGCCCTCAGACGTCTAGGGCCTGAGTAACGGAGGAAGAGAAAGGGAAGGGGGGTCTGTGGGCTGGCGTGGGGGTCTGGGGGCGGGGCTCGGTCTTACCCAGCGGGACTGGTCGCTGATGAGGCTGATGAAGAGGGGGGACAGCTTGGTCCGCCGGACCTCGGGGGACGTGGAGTTGGACACGACCATGAAGCACTCGGCGCAGGCCTTGCGAATGCCCCAAAGGCTGTCCGAGCACAGGTCAAAGAACTTGGCCATCTGGGGACGGAACCGAGAGAGAGAGAGAGGCCGCTTAATTCTGGCTCTCAAACTCGATTCTCTACAGAACAGCACGGCTGGACTAGCATTTAACCCAAACTCTCTGACCAGGCCAATGCCTCTACAGAACCAAACAGCTGGATTACAGTTTAACCCAAACTCTCTGACCAGGCCGATACCTCTACAGAACCACACGGCTGAACTATCATTTAATCCAAACTCTCTGACCAGGCCAATGCCTCTACAGAACCAAACTCTCTGACCAGGCCAATGCCTCTACAGAACCAAACAGCTGGATTACAGTTTAACCCAAACTCTCTGACCAGCCCAATACCTCTGCAGGACCAAACAGCTGGATTCTGTCTACAGTGCAGCTCAGAGCCATAAACCCTCCAACATGCCCCCCAACCAACCACACATCAAAAGGGTCAAAGGTGAAGAATGTGAGCGATGTCTAAACTGGCACATCCTTGGCGTGCCCGCCACTGCTATGGGCGAGAGTGTCATGTGATCTCCGAAACCCCGTACCACTATGGCAACGGTTCCCATAAGGCTGATACCTACCGGATCAAATTGCAACGTACATTTCAGTGCCGTGTTAAAATACAATGCTTGCGCTGTATATTACTGGAAATATACGCAGCCATGATGCCCTTACCAGCAGCTTCTCTGTGGCCTCCTGGCCCACGATGGAACAGAACTCCCCAAAATTGGCAGCACACACCTGAGAAGAGAGCGCAGCCAGAGAATGAGTCAAGATTCAGACACACATTCCCACACACTGCATCCCACAGCACCTCCCCATCCCCACCTTCTGCACCTCCTCATCCCCACCTCCCTCTGCACCTCCCAATCCCCACCCACCACATCCCACAGCAGCTCCCCATCCCCACCTCCCTCTGCACCTCCCCATCTTCACCCTCTGCACATCCCAATCCCCACCCACCACATCCCACAGCAGCTCCACATCCCCACCTCCCTCTGCACCTCCCCATCCCCACCTCCCTCTGCACCTCCTCATCCCCACCTCCCTCTGCACCTCCCCATCCCCACCCTCTGCACCTCCCAATCCCCACCCACCACATCCCACAGCAGCTCCACATCCCCACACTCTGCAGCACCCAATGCGCACCCCACACATCCCACAGCACCTCCCCATCCCCACCTCCCAATCCCCACCCCACACATCCCACAGCACCTCCCCATCCCCGCCCTCTGCACCTCCCAATCCCCACCCTCCACATCCCACAGCACCTTCCCATCCCCACCTCCCCATCCCCACCCTCCACATCTCACAGCACCTCCTCATCCCCACCTCCCTCTACACTTCCCCATCCCCGCCCTCTGCACCTCCCAATCCCCACCCTCCACATCCCACAGCACCTTCCCATCCCCACCTCCCCATCCCCACCCTCCACATCTCACAGCACCTCCTCATCCCCACCTCCCTCTACACTTCCCCATCCCCGCCCTCTGCACCTCCCAATCCCCACCCTCCACATCCCACAGCACCTTCCCATCCCCACCTCCCCATCCCCACCCTCCACATCTCACAGCACCTCCTCATCCCCACCTACCTCTGCACTTCCCCATCCCCACCCTCTGCACCAAATGCATTTCTCAGTAACCTGCAGGAATTTTACTGGCGTGCAAAGGGTTAACGCCTTTAGAATACGCATTTCACTCAGACCTGGTGCTTTGGGGTTAAATGTGCAAATGCGTTTGTTTTCCCACATTAATATGCAGAGGTTTCCCAAAGCTTTCTAAAGAGTGGACAGAAAACATGGCAGACCTCCCTCTCAATCTGATGTGCTCCCTCTATTGATTCGTTCTAGTCCAGGCTCAAAACTTAATTTAATTCTTCAGTGTTTGGATCTTCCTGATGTGGTTTGATTTGTGCCTATGCCTATGATTTATAGATTTGTGCCTATGTGCTGTGTGTATTGATGCTTTTGTGGGTGTTTTTGTTTTTAGTCTCTGTTTTTGTGATTTTACTTGCCTGTTCTGGTTTGTACAGCACTTTCGTCAATGTGAGTTGTTTTTAAACGTGCTTTATGAATAAATTTGACTTGACTCGACTTGACTCCTTTGCTGAGAAGCCACACCTCCTTTCGAACACGTTTCCCCACCCTAACAGCCACAACTCCTCGACAGCCTTATCGCTCCATCACTGACGCACAGCCAGTAGAGTGTGTGAAGTCTGGGGGGCGGGGAGCGGGGGGGCTGGGGGGGGGGTGTGGGGGTCTGGGGGTGTGGGGTCTGGGGGGGGGGGGGGAGCGGGGGGTGGGGGGTGGGGTCTGGGGGGGGTTGTGGGCGGCGGGGTTGGGTACCTTGCGGACTTGGAACAGCCGAGCGTCGCCGCACAGCTCACAGAACCTCCGCAGCAGCAGGTGCTCCACCGTGTCCCGGCTCAGCACCGTCACCAGCTTGCACATGATCTGCAGAACAGGCAGCGGGGATGAGTGCCACGGAGGAGGGCTGGACAGCACCCCTGCTTTCAGACGACCCAACCCCTGCTTTCAGACGACCCAACGCCTGCTTTCAGACGACCCAACGCCTGCTTTCAGACGACCCAACGCCTGCTTTCAGACGACCCAACGCCTGCTTTCAGAGGACCCGACGCCTGCTTTCAGATGACCCAACGCCTGCTTTCAGATGACCCAACGCCTGCTTTCAGACGACCCAACGCCTGCTTTCAGATGACCCAACGCCTGCTTTCAGATGACCCAACGCCTGCTTTCAGATGACCCAACGCCTGCTTTCAGACGACCCAACGCCTGCTTTCAGACGACCCAACGCCTGCTTTCAGAGAACCCAACGCCTGCTTTCAGACGACCCAACGCCTGCTTTCAGACGACCCAACGCCTGCTTTCAGACGACCCAACGCCTGCTTTCAGACGACCCAACGCCTGCTTTCAGATGACCCAACGCCTGCTTTCAGACGACCCAACGCCTGCTTTCAGAGAACCCAACGCCTGCTTTCAGACGACCCAACGCCTGCTTTCAGAGAACCCAATGCCTGCTTTCAGACGACCCAACGCCTGCTTTCAGACAACCCAACGCCTGCTTTCAGAGGACCTAACGCTTATCCGGCCCTCTGCATCTCTGACACACCTGTCATTAAAGGGTAACTACACCCTATCCAGGGTTCATACACTTTTTCACCAATGATTTTCAATGACTTTTCCATGACTTCTCCACAACCTTTAACTGAATTTCCATGACCAAAACAAATGACTTTCTCTCAGCGGGATGATTTAAAATTATTTATTGTAACACTAAGTAAACTTGGTCTGCATCTGAAACATATGGTGCCTCTCTAAAACAAATAAACACCAGACAGACACACTTAGATACATCCTCTCATATTTTAATTCGAATAGTTTAACATTTTTGTCAATGTCTCAAACAGGGCTCGAAATTGCGACCATTTCCGAAATTTAATCTGTGCGACCTAGAAATATAATTGGGAGCATTCGTGCGAGTGCAAATAATTGTTCTGGTGTGAACTTTTTTCTTTTTCCAGTCGAACGTCTCTTTCTCTGTACATTCGCTAGTTAGTACACTCAGTATGTGCCTTGTGAGCTGACGGTGACCCTTCTAACCAATCGTGAGCTTGACATTCTTGCCTTTAATGCTGATTTTAAATTGGTTAATATTAGCCTTCAATCACTCCCTTTCGCTGCACTCCACTGTCACGCGACACAGAGAGCTAACGCGTTAACTAATGTTACCTGAAGACAAACGTTTATGTTCAATTTATTAACGTTATCGAAAGCTGAAAAGTTGAAGCGAACGATTACGGCATTTTTTTTTGAAACGTTAACGTAGTGTTTTGTATAGCGACCTGGTTGAAACAGCTAATTTCTCCGATGCAGTTTACTGGCGGTTGATTTAATTAGCGGTATTAATGTGACGAGAACAGAGACTGTAAAAAAGCGCTTTGTCGTTTGAATGCCTAACACGCAATTGCTTGAAGAGTCGACACATTTTAGGCCTGACAGTTTAACTGTTACTTGTAAACCGTACTGTTATATTGTCGTTTATTAATAAAAAATCTATTGCATATAGGCTATTGCTGGTGCTCCTTACATTTTGGTGGGTGCTCCTAACTTTTTGAAGTTGGGAGTACCAGTGCTACGAAGTAAAAAAGTTAATTTCGAGCCCTGATATATTATTGAAGCTGCACTTCCCTGGCATATTGTCGGCACAGTAGGGCCTACGTTTACTAACTGCTACATTAGCAGAACGGTGCCTGTTGGGCGTGCCTGTAAACAGACTGAGCCAGACCGAATTAACTTCTCTCACCACCAAAATACCGCGAAGGTTACGTGCCAATTTACGTTTTATTACTATACATACTATGTTTATGATTGGATTAATTAGTAATTATATTTGAGGCAACTTTAGCTATATGTCCATTACTTTTCCAAAAAATATTATTTTCCATAACTTTTCCAGGGCCTGGAAATTGCATTTTAAATTTCAATGACTTTTCCAGGTTTTTCATGACCGTACGAACCCTGCCTATCCCACTTTCTTCAGCTGTAAATGTGTTTGTATGCCTACTTTATAATGAAATATTTTAATCAGTGCCGTTGTCAACATTTCTGAAATAATAACATTTGGCAAAAAACCAAAAGACAACGTCTTGGTGCTTCCCGCTAACATTCGAAAAATGGTTTCTGCATTCCACTCTGGCCCCGCCCCAATCGTGACACCAGAGTACTTCTCTGGAGATACTACTCCATCATGTCGATCTCAATCAAGAGATTCAATGTTCAGCTGGAAAATTGTCGCTGCCCACACATTTTCATGTTTACTTTTTAATTCGCCAGAACACTGCCGGCACCTCATTGGCTAGATTGGTTTCGGCCTCAACGTTTTTCAAACCGGAGAAACAAGGCAGCCTGTTCATAACATTTCTCACCATTTCCACCTGAACAGCCCACTAAAACATGAAAACATCCGAGGACAGAAATAGGCCATGAAATTGCTGAATCTTGATTCATATTTGATCTGCACTGCCTAGTTTGACAGTTTGATCTGGGTGTAATGAGCCACAGCTGTGCTGTACAAATTAATTTGCACACAGAATGCTTTATACAAAAGAGATGGGCACACCTACTCCACCCACCCCAGGAAGCATTTTTCTAAACTGTGTAGTAGGCGGAGCCAGGCTGAAACAGTGAGTACTATTGCTCTTTAACCCCTTCAGGTCAAAGGTCACAAATATGGGATTAGAATGTTCTTAACTGAACATTCTAATGCTGATGTCACAATCAGACATTAAGGCCCTCCAGGATACCCCTCCCCTCCCACTCCTCCACCCCACAACCCCCCCTCCCCCTGCCCAGTCACCCCCCACCTCACCGCCACAGCCTCGATCTTGTAGTCGTCGTCGCTGCTGGGCTCGGTCAGGTCCAGCAGCACGGGACACACTTTGCCCTCCATGTCGTTTTTGGAGATGAGGCCCTGCTCCAGGAGCACGAGGAGGGCGGCCTGGCTGGTCTTGCGCACCTGCCCAACACAGCGCCGTTACCCCCAGCACAGGAGCCAAACCAGGCCTCCCAACAAGCACCCCTCCAGGGCCCCACATGCCCCACCACTGCTCCACACAGCAGAGTAACCAGGGTGTCAGCCAGCTCTAGCAAATGGCTGACACCCCAGTCAGACCACTGTATGGAGAACTAGTGGAGCATTTGAGACCGCTACGCAAAACTAAGCACACAACTGCGGTCAATTTCATTCTCTTGCCCACGACTTTGAAAAGCTGATTCCATTTTCGCTCCACTCAAGACCAGAGATTCTGTAATCTTATCATTTTAAAACATTTACCCTCTGTCGATCTGACCTTGTCAATAGTTGGGTGTGCCTATGCACATTTACAAAGACACATCGCTTTGAATAAAAATAAGAGTGCACAACACAACCTTCTAATCTTATGATGGCTGTGCAAGATGAATCCTTTAAAAGTACCACATATAAAAATGGGCACAAAACGCACTTTTATAACAGCACAGGCTTAAAGAGTCCACAGCTCTTACCATGCCTTAAATACTTCATGCATGTTTATGTTCTATCATGAATTACTGTGGGTCGAAATGTTATGTCTGCAACTGGATGCATGTATTTACCACTTTCAAGCGTATTGTTCAGGAACTTAACTACAACAATATTGTTATTATTATTAGTATTATTCTTACTATAGTTCAGTTGTCTCCAACCCTGGTCCTGGAGAGCTACAGGGTCTGCTGGTTTTTGTTTTCACCTTAACATCAGCACCCAATTGAGACCCAAGACACCAGGTGAGTTGAGTTAACTGTGTAATCGACTGCTCTAATTGATTCATGAAGTGCAGAGTCACTATGAAAACCAGCAGACCCTGTAGCTCTCCAGGACCAGGGTTGGAGACCACTGCTATAGTTAGTAATAGTAGTAACAGTAGCAGTAGTAGCAGTAGCAATAGCATCAGCAGCAGTAGTAGCAGCAGTATCAGCAATAGTAGCAGCAGTAGCAGTAGTAGTAGCAGTATTCGTAGCAGAAGTAGCAGTAGTATAGCAATAGTAGTAATAGTAGTAGAAGCAGTAGTAACAATAGCAGTAGCAGCAGCAGTATCAGCAATAGCAACAATAGTACCAGTAGTAATAGCAGTAGCAGCAATAGCAGCAGTAGCAGTATCAGCAATAGCAGCAGTAGCATTAGGAGCAATAGCAATAGTAGCATTAGGAGCAATAGCAGTAGTAGCATTAGGAGCAATAGCAGTAGTAGCAGTAGCACCAGTAGCATTAGGAGGAATAGCAGCAGTAGCAGTAGGACCAATAGCAGTAGCAGCAGTAGTCTGTGTACCTGGTTGTTGGGGTCAGTGAGGTACCGCACTACAATGGGCACCAGGTATCGGGAGAAGGCTGCTGGGAAGTTGGGCCGGCTCTCATGCAGGAACATGGCGATGTTGGGTACCTGCTCCATCAGTTCAGCACGCACTGTGGGCTCTAGAATAATCAGACAAATCACAGCACTGCACTGTACAACAAATCACAGCACTGTGCTCTACAACAAATCACAGCACTGTGCTCTACAACAAATCACAGCACTGCACTGTACAACAAATCACAGCACTGCACTGTACAACAAATCACAGCACTGTGCTCTACAACAAATCACAGCACTGCACTGTACAACAAATCACAGCACTGTGCTCTACAACAAATCACAGCACTGCACTGTACAACAAATCACAGCACTGTCTTGAACAGCAAATCACAGCATTGTCTTGAACAGCATATCACAGTATCACACTCTACAATTTACATACACAAATTACAGCACATGTACATCCATGCAGAGCATGCATATTCTCGCTGGCCTTTAGACCACTTGTTTCCAGTACAGGAGGGAAATAACATCAGGGAGCAATCAGCTCCCTGATGTTTTTGGGTAGTGAATGTTATCATTAATACTTATGGCTCACACACCCAGTCACCCAAAATTATATTCTGACATTCTAGAATTAGAAATTCCCCCAACAATCCTATTTTGTGAAGAGACCCCATGTGTTTCCATACCAGGGCCTGTATTCATAAAGCCTCTTGGAGTAGGAGAGCTGATCTAGGATCAGTTTTCTCCAGTGCAGGCACTATCCTTACCCTTCATAAGCGAAACTGAAAAGCTGATCTTAAGTCAGCGCTCCTACATTTTATAAATACAGGCCATGATCTCAGGAAATCTTGGAACGCTCATGAGAACGGAACAGCATTCATATTTCAGACCCTACAAAATCGACAAGACTGCAGTCAAGCAAGGCCTTCAAGCAGCACCCACAATTAAACAATGTAATACTGCAGTTTGTTTTGGAGGCCACAAGACAATGATTCAGGTAAAGGCGAGAGATAACATGCTCTAAAAACCCATCCAGATTTTCCATGGAGTAGCTAACACATCTCCTCAGCTTAGCTGCTCTGTACTGAGTAATGTTCTGCTCTGTGACATGTCAAAGTAGCAGACTTTGTGATAAATCATAATAGTTAAGGCCAATACTTTGTATTTTAAAGTGATGTATAAAGAAGTTCCAGTCATCGTTTCATATCTTTTTGCATAGAATTCACAAAAACAATGTCCTTTTCACTGCAAGGAAAAATTATCCAGGGGATTTGGCGATTAGCTCAAAGGGGATCAGGTACAGGATTTTACCCCACCACTTGTTTTTTTCATAAAGAGCCCACCCAGCTCCCCCTTCACCACCTCCAAACAGAAAAGGACAAACATCAACTCCACATGCAACCCAGCAGTCTACGACATGACCCACACGTCATAACGTCATGCCAGAATGTAAGGAGGAAAGGGCGCAGTGAACCACCTCAGCCTTATTCCCCCATTACATTCAGCATTCCCTGCTTTCAGCCCCTACACACACACACACACACACACACACGTACCTCCATCCTCCGACATCCTGGCAACCGTTTCCATGACAGCGACAAAGTCATTCTCGCTGTCGCTGAACTCGCGCAGCACGTCCAGCAGTCCGCGTGCCACGATCTGCCTGCGGGGGGGACAGGAACCGGAGGCTCAGGACGACAGCGGCGCGATAGGGCGACATAGCTCAGGAGGTAAGACCGATTGTCTGGCAGTCGGAGGGTTGCCAGTTCAAACCCCGCCCTGGGCGTGTCGAAGTGTCCTTGAGCAAGACACCTAACCCCTAACTGCTCTGGCGAATGGGAGGCATCAATTGTAAAGCGCTTTGGATAAAAGCGCTATATAAATGCAGTCCACTTACCATCTCTCACCGCAGCACAAACCGCGCTTGCGTTTAAAGAGCCGCCGACGGCCGCTCGCCAACCGCTACATTTCGAGCGCGGCGGTACTCAGCCACGGGCCCTTTTAGTTTTATCAGTGAACGTGACTGGCGCTAAAGAGGAGACAGGAAGGAGACTCATCCTGGAGGTCAAAGTGCAAAGGTCTACAGGAGGGTCTAACGCAGGGGCGGGGAATTCCGGTCCTGGAGGGCCGGTGTGTATGCAGGTTTCAGTTTCTACCAATTACTCAGGCTAAATGGGCTAACTGGCTGCATACACCAACACTGGTTCAGTCAGATTAGATCGCAGTAAAATGTTTCATACGGGGACACAAGAACAGTCTTCTGCCATTTATGGTCAGAAGAAGAAAATTTAGCTAAAATGGTTAGATGCCATAAATGTTCGGGCTAATTCAGCAATTAAGGCCAGAGGTTGGTGTGAAAACCAGAAACGGATACGGCCGGCGTTGCCCACCTCTGGTCTAACGGGTCGTGACGCTGTTACTGCAGCTTGCCGAGGAAGTATCCTGCGCTCTGCTGGGAATGCCGTCAGGGTTTTCCAGGACTGAGGAATATCCGACAGCCTTCCCAAATTTATTTTACCGTGAAAATAACCGGACAACAACCGCACCTGCCACACTTGATTCTGAACGCTTTTGTCTTTCCAGAGGAAACACCAAACAGTTGTACCAACGCCCATCCCACTCTCCACCCTTCAGAAATTCCGGCTTGTACAGCACCAGTTTCCAATTAAAATTTAGCCATTTTGCAATCATTTCAAACCAAAGCAACTTACAGTAAGTGCTTTCATGTTTTTTTTTATGAGTATTCTTTTTCATTGAGCATTATTTATTTGTTTTTACAAACGCATAGAGTATTTATTAATATATATGAGATAATATAAAATTTTTCACAAAACCTGTTGGCCTATTGCAAAATACATTTGTTATGATGACTGTTTTTTGGCTTGGCTGGTTGTTTTCACAGCACAAAAACTATTCAAATGAATTTACACAAATGAGATTGTAAAAACAAAGAAATTTGTTAAAATGTATTTGAAGTCAGGTCTATACTAAAAGGTAAGTATAAGACAATTACTGCTCCAATTAACTACAGGGGTAACCATATGGAAAGGCAAAACAATGGGGAATTTCTGGCACTGACATTCAGCTTTTCTTGTTTTATTAAAAACGTATTTACCTGTTGAAGACGTTCTCGCTGAAAGCGTATTTCTCAAGCCGTCCCAGAGGGGTGAGGTTATCCTGCCCCGCATCCAGGAAGGCCGTGATCCGAATTCCATCGCACTCTGACCCGTAGTCATCAAACCCAACTGTGGAGGCCAATGAGAAGAACCATGTCAACGCATACTTTCACTATTAGACATGAACACACGTATGAGCGCACACACACACACGCACTTGCACACACGCAGACGCGCACACACACACACGCGCACACGCGCACACACGCACGCACGCACACACACCTGTGGTGCAAGCTGTTGCAGTTAATGCACTTTCTACACAGTCACTGCACAATTTGATTTTTATCAGAGAAGGATCATTCACAATATTGAGTGATAGATGCATTAAAGTTAAACAGCATACAATCTGAAATGTACCACTCAATGTTATCTTTATAAAATCCTCTCCAAAGATTTTTTGAATAAATCTGAATGGCTGAAAGGGGAAATGCTAGACATGTGTGCGCTGGCTAATTTGAATAAATCCATTACTCCACAGTGTGAAAGGCTGCTCTCTGATAAAAATATAAATATTGGAAAGGTGCCTGATTTCTAAGCCAAGACCTTGGCAAGCGCACGCAGTAGAGTTGAATGCAAGTATGAATGTGAACTGCCTGTGTCTTACAAGCTTCCAAATCTATGTTTCAAAGCAAAATATTAAACACGATACACGATTTGGAGCTGTTATGAGAATGTGTATGCCTACACAGACTAAAAATGTGGCCTAACCACTCTTACTCATAACATAGGGTGCCGAGTCCATTCTGTTAACAATACCTAGGCGGGCACCATCCGTGATGTAGTGGAGGAGGAAATTCCACATGTGGATACACAACACCATTACAGAGGACACCAAGTTCCGTTTCATACCAATTCATAATTTCAACCTCCCATTTGGACCCATTTCACAAATCACAAATCGGTGTCTGCTACCTATTATTCTATGACATGTTAACCAGGGTGTTTTAACAGATTACTTCTAATCTGACTATGCCTCCAGAAATAAAAGGATAAGAGAAAAAAACAGCAGCTTTAGTAAAACATATTTTATGGCTCACAGTTTAGCACAAACATAGACAGTTCCATGCAAGACTAAATGAATCCCATGTAAAACACTGTATGCAAAACACTGGGTTAATATGCAAATGATCCTTGAAAGATTCTGCGTTAAGATTAACGTTTCGTTACAAAATAATCCATTCTGTTATGGAGTGGGGACAATCAAAATACTTACAGTCATCCAAATCATCATGACCATCTTCAAAGTATAAAGACAGACCTAGAACAAATACAATTGTGAATTATACAAAAAAAAAAGTCCTCGCGACCGTTACATTACACTTAAATTACTACGTTCTTACAGGTGGGAAATGCACATGGAGGACAGGTTTAAGCACGCTAATCGTGACCTCCCGTCATTAGGCAGAACATTAGGCAAGCTAGTAAGAATGCAACAAGCTCGTTCCCCAACGCTTGCAAGTAGACACTGTTCAATCACAAATGAAATCCATAACTTTCACACTATCCAGTTCACTGGCTTGGTAAAATGTCGATGTCAATCAGACAATTGATAGCACTAACGCGTCTAACGTCATGATATCCAGCCAGCCTAACTCATGCATGCCGAGCGAGTATCAATGCAAAGTACTCAAGTACAACAGCAAAACGGTCATGGAAAGAAAACTATCTACCAACACAACAGCAAGTATATGATATAGTCTAATTCAGACAACGTGGAAATAAAATATGTACATTTTCGTGCATAGTAGATAGATTCCAGACAAACGGAGAACGGACACAAATCAAAACAAAGAGGAACTGGCACTGACGACCGAGATAAACAGTCAAGTGTAGCGTTAGATAACTCGCGGTATCTAGTTAGCTAACGTCTGCTATACACGCAACTCGGTTTTGAGCGCTATGAAATTTTCTTACTGCTTTGGACCGAAGAAACTAATTGGATTTTCTGTCCTAGTGATCAGCTATGCAGCGCCGAGTAGCTAGCAAGCAATCCAACAAATCCTGGCTAATTGGCTAGCTATCTTAGACTACGTTAGATGGTCGTATCCGAAATAGTAGCTAGCTAGCCACATTCAGTAAACCAGTTAGCTCTCTAGGGTGCGAGTTAACGATAGTCAAAGACAATAAAGCAATTTTTACCTAGCTCGCTCGATACCAAGAACGGGCGAGTATCTATTTTGCAAGATACACGAATTGATACGCAGACTAACAGCCAACGATAGTAAGCGCCAAGTATCGATATAAACTAGATACCTAGTGCTAGCGAGCACCTTGATAGCCGTGAAACTCGTTAAGACTAGGCTCCCTAGCTAAACCACACTCGCCCTCCGCTATGTCACGGCGAACAGTTAAAGACGTATAACGTTATATCGATCATAAAACATCTGTCATGAAATATATATATACAGAATATAATTGATATAGTTCAAAATAAAGTTAGCAAGTTCGCTATATCTATATTACACTTCTCAACGTACCTGCCATCTTGATTTGTAAACTGCACGACTGTCAGGGAAAGCTTGCTACTTCCTGAAATTACTTCCTGGAGCAATTTCTTTTTAAAAAATCTGTTTATATATCATAATTTATCTTTGTGTAGCTGTCATATAATATTCAGCATTGAGAAATAAATGTGCAAATGGGGGAAATGTAGATATTTCATAAACAGAACAAAACAAACAAACAAAAAAAATTCCCAGTTGTCACGTGACTTGACGACGGTCGTTCAAGATGGCGTCAACGACTACATTTTTAACCAGCTAGCCAGCTTTAGCAAGATTATGCGAACTGTCTGTACCGAAATAGCGACGTATCCCTCGTGTGATCCTTAGTACAGGTCAACAGTAACACCTTTGTGTCTGATACCTTCCCACCCATCTGTTACCAAACACAGCTAACCAGCTAGCTAATTAGCTGGCTAACTGGCTTGCTATTTTGTAGCTAAACCAAGTAGCTGGCTGGCTAGGTAGGCAGCTGGGAGGTGTAGTTAGCTATTTTAGCCAGTGTAGTTGGGATGTACATAAAGTTAATGTTGATTTGGAGATTGATATGGCGCTAAGAGAGTTAAAAGTTTGCCTGCTTGGGGTAAGGATTTAACATGTCTGACATTTCATTCTTCGCAAAATTTGCACTGGTTTAAATGTTGACTGAGCTAGTTAGTGCTAACGACTTGTTCTATGCAGCTAGCTAGCGTACTGGCGTAGTTACTGCTACCGATTAGTTTCGTACTGTTATCTATCCGGTTAGCATTTATTGTTTCCCTAAACTGAATAAAGTTAATGATGCAATTTTTGTTGCTTACCAGTAGTGATATGTATGAATTGACTAAAACAAGCGGGGCTGCCTGATAAGTATACGGTTGGGAAAACATCTATGTGTGCACTAGCTGGCTCAGTTAACGAACAAGTTAAATTGATTTAATGTTTTTTTTTTTTTACTTAAAACAGTTTTGTCTTAGAAATTAATAAACTTGAGGTTGACTGTGGTTTCTGCCTATGGCCAGTATTCCACGTTGATAAAAACATGAATCTAGTCTATTTGATAAATATTTGAACCTTGAATTCAAGTCAGCCTGAAGCTTTTGCTAGCAATGTATTGCCTTGAAATTGGAAGTGTGTGCAATTATTTAGGCATGAATTTAGGTAAAGCTTACAAACACGATCTCCCTGGAAATAAAATACGAAGTGGCTCAAGAAATGCAACTTAATGCTGAAGTGTTTAACCTGCCAAACCACCGTTACCATCAACACATTTCTGTGGAAATTGCTTATTCAGCATTGCATGAATTGTCAGGGTTTGCCTTTTTTGAAAGATGAGTTTGTTTTGATTACTTTTTCTCTTTTTTTTTTTGTTGACATATACATGAATGTTTTTGGTGTTGCAGGACACTGGAGTAGGAAAATCGAGCATTGTGTGGAGGTTTGTGGAAGACAGCTTTGACCCCAACATCAATCCAACAATTGGGTAAGTTATATTGTAGAGGTTAATGGTTTTCTCAGAGATGTTTGTCAGTTGTCAAATTTTGGATGGATTTGGCAGTGCTGTTGCAAATTGCAGTAAATAGGCCACATAAATAGCATATGAACAAAGGTATTTTGTTACGATGCTGAATTCTTGGTTGGGGATTTTTGATGCTCATCTTGAAAAAGCTGCTTGTGCATATTTTATATAAAGTATGCCCATAGAAATCACATTCTGATTAAAATGGTTGTGTTTTTGATTGAGTTTTTGAGCCATTTCTGGGACGCCATAAATCTTCAGTGACACTGAGTTCAGTAATTTATTTACATACGATATTTTCTATATCATTGCGTTCTCACTTCTATAGTAAATGTTGGCATCCGTGTATCATCAGATAATCTGATATGTCAGATGTACAAAAGTAGCATAGTAATGGACCTGTATTTTGACCAGTTTATCCACAAGCCCCATTTTGAAATCAGCCCCCAACAGTTCTCTTCTGACCCTGTTGTGTGTCATTAAGCCAACGCATGTCTTTCTGCATGAAACCCACTGGCTACTCATAACCAGACCAATGTTATTAATGTGCATGCAGTGTTGATCGTGATGGTTACGCATGCAATTGAGTTGAGTTGATTGACTTCCAGGGCATCGTTTATGACAAAGACAGTGCAGTACCAGAATGAACTGCACAAATTCCTTATCTGGGATACAGCAGGCCAGGAAAGGGTAAGCAGCCTTTACTTCCTTTTGTGATGTCATAATGGGAGGGCGGGTACGTTAGCAGTTTGATTCCATGTACCTACATTATCTTGGCTGGCTCACATTAGCTCCTATGTGTACTGAACAAAGAAGACGCACTATATTAATAATAATGGGGTCGTCATGCTGAGTGAGTGGTAGTGTTTGCTACTTAGGATAGGCAGCTACATATTCAGCTACTGTACTGTAACAGGTTGTCAGTTTAACACCTACATAGCTAGCGACCAACCAAGTTGCTTATGATAAAATGACCTGCAGTTGTCATGAATGATTACTGAGTGACTGGCTAGCTGTGTGAAATCTGACGGAGAGTGTTAAACTCAAACGCTGGGTTGTGGCTATAGCTAGCGAATGTGAATTTTAGCTCAGCTCCTTTTAGCTGTCTATAGTGTTCACCCGTTGCTATCTGGCCACACTTCTCGTCCATTTTAAGAATTTTTAGAGGTGTGTTACTGCGAAGACAAACACCATTTTTTCTGTTCCTTAAGCTAAAAAATGAACATAAAATAAAAATGCCACTGGACACGTGCTGTCATCAATTGGTTGAAAATATTATTTGAAATGAGACTAGGGACTGAAATCAGGGCTGCAGTTACAAAAGAAAGAAGTCACTGTAAGTGAGATTTTCAAAACGTGGTCTGTCGTTGATAAAATTAGATTTTCCTCAGATGATATTTTTATTCTAGAAGAAGTTGTCATACAAATGTGGTCCTCCGCTGTTACCAATGACTGTCCCACACTCTAGGGCATGGATACTCAAATCTGAAGCCAAAAATCCAAATCCGGCCCTGGTTTTCTTTTACTCCAGGTAATTAACTGAACAATTCTAGTGCTGCTGATTGGCCAGACTGTGTTCACACCTGACTCTTAGGTAAAGGGAGGGTGGTAAACCAGCAGTTCTTGGCCCTTGAGGACCGTGATTTGAGTGACGGAGGTTCTGGGGTGAAACCATGCTCCTGGGTTGGCACAGATGTTTCCAGTTTCTGCTCCATCTGAACCCCTCGCTACATAATTAAAGTTATCGTGAGACTGAATGCACACAGGTGACCGAGAGCTTGATGTGCTCCGTCATTCACAGTTCAGACGGAGCATTCAGGCTGGGTCTGTTACTAATCAGCCAAACTGTGCCTTCTGGGGTGGAATATAGAGCTGACGTATCTCTGGCACCACAGGGTCAGTGTTACCTGCCTCTGCTCCACATAATTACAAAATGGACACTATAGAAACACCTCCGCCACAAAAACTGTGCAGCTTTGAAACCTCTTGTGTCAACTTGAAAGTCCAGTTTCTGTGACCATTTTGGTATGAAAGGTTGGAGGCGGTTATGCTGATAAATGAGTCACCTTTTAAACCCGGTGATGTCGAACTCCAGTCCTGGAGAGCTGCTGCTTCTGCTGATTTCTATGTTTGCACTTAAGTGATTCATTTGACATTGATTGCAAAAAGAGCCCACTAATGTTGTTTCCAAGGCTTAAGCAGACTACTGATTAAACCAGAAGACACGATACACTCCTGCAGGACTAGAGTTTGACACCCCGTATGTTAAACCTGTTAATGAAAAAGGATCCCTCTGTGGCTTTGCTCAGCTGGCTTCCCTCAGAACGACTGCTCCTACTGTGCAATGGAGAAGTGTGGCCAAAAACCATTGGTTCGGCAGTTTATGATCGAGTGAAATGCAGAACGGAAAATGATTATTCATGAAAATATCGGTGATGTAGATCTTGTACGTGGCAGTAACACGCACTGGGGGGAGGGGAGGCGATACAGATGGGGGCGGAGGGATGGATCCTGTTGGTATCGTGTCATAGGTACTTAGGCGGAGCCAGCCAGGGGGAAAACAGTCCCACATCAGTCGGCGTTCTGAGTCGGGACCCATTGTAGATAAAGCTAGCCGTCATTGCTATTTTATTATGATGTCCGCAGATTACATCGAATCGTTGTTTCCTAAAGACCAGCAAAGGTATTTTGGCAAAATAAGCCTGATAGGATGTCCTTATGCTGTCCTTATGCGGTTACAGAGTGGGAAAAAAGGCCCAACTCACTGGCCTGAGTCATTCATCTGACTGTTTTAATCCCCCAGTAAGGAACCATGTCGACTACATTACGATGCACGCCAAGTCAGCTAATATTAGCTAGCTGGCCATAACCACACGGTTTCACTTTGAGCAATCATAGTGACATTTTGTGAGTAACTTGGTGGTGCTTTGACAGCCACGACAGGTAAAACCCATGCTAGCTATCTCTGCTTGACGTGGCCCTTTTGCTGAAATTGAAGAAAAAAATATACAAAAATTGGAAAATACTACAATTAAAAAAGCTATGTACAATTATAAAAACTAGTCTACCTTAATCTTAACAATGAACAAACGATAAATCTACTAGCCTGCTACTAAACTACTAAAATACCTAATCTGCAGCTAAAGAACTATAGAAAATGGAACTAGAGGAAAGACTAAAAAGTAGTATCCAGGCTGTCACAACTTGACCACAGGCAGTTTGAAATGAGCAGGATAATTTGTGCAGTCCTATTATTTCAGTTTGAATAAAGAATTCTTACCTGTCAATCTAGAAGAGGGATGGAGATGGGGCCCTATGACTCCAGAAGAGGGGCGGAGATGGGGGCCCTATGACTCCAGAAGAGGGGCGGAGATGGGGCCCTATGACCCCAGAAGAGGGGCGGAGATGAGGCCCTATGACTCCAGAAGAGGGGCGGAGATGAGGCCCTATGACTCCAGAAGAGGGGCGGAGATGGGGCCCTATGACTCCAGAAGAGGGGCGGAGATGGGGCCCTATGACCCCAGAAGAGGGGCGGAGATGAGGCCCTATGACTCCAGAAGAGGGGTAGAGATGGGGGGCCCTATGACTCCAGAAGAGGGGTGGAGATGAGGCCCTATGACTCCAGAAGAGGGGCGGAGATGAGGCCCTATGACTCCAGAAGAGGGGTGTAGATGGGGCCCTATGACTCCAGAAGAGGGGTAGAGGTGGGGGGGCCTATGACTCCAGAAGAGGGGTGGAGATGGGGCCCTATGACTCCAGAAGAGGGGCGGAGATGAGGCCCTATGACTGCAGAAGAGGGGCGGAGATGAGGCCCTATGACTCCAGAAGAGGGGCGGAGATGAGGCCCTATGACTCCAGAAGAGGGGTAGAGGTGGGGGGGCCTATGACCCCAGAAGAGGGGCGGAGATGGGGCCCTATGACTCCAGAAGAGGGGCGGAGATGAGGCCCTATGACTCCAGAAGAGGGGTAGAGGTGGGGCCCTATGACTGCAGAAGAGGGGTAGAGATGGGGGGGCCTATGACTGCAGAAGAGGGGTAGAGATGGGGGGGCCTATGACCCCAGAAGAGGGGCGGAGATGAGGCCCTATGACTCCAGAAGAGGGGTAGAGGTGGGGCCCTATGACTGCAGAAGAGGGGTAGAGATGGGGGGGCCTATGACTCCAGAAGAGGGGCGGAGATGAGGCCCTATGACTCCAGAAGAGGGGTAGAGGTGGGGCCCTATGACTGCAGAAGAGGGGCGGAGATGGGGCCCTATGACTGCAGAAGAGGGGCGGAGATGGGGCTTTGACTTGCTTGTGTAGAAGCGTTTTTACCTGCCCCGGGTGTGTCCCGGGTGTGGGCTGGGCTGGGCTCCAAGCGAAACTCCGCTTTTCACCTCTAGGTGGCAGTGCATAGCACTTTTTTGCACAAAATGCGGTGTTTCGGCTTAATTCGATTTCAGTTTTTTAATTTATTATAGGACTTAAATGATTTATCAATTGGACATGGGATACTCAGCATTAAAAAGTGATTTAGTGTTTATTATCCCTCTAAAGTCCTACATTGCAAAATTGAACACCATAAATAAGCAGCCCAATATAATTTGGTAATGTATCATACAGAGCATCAAGCATTCGCACTACGCTTGTATATTATGTGATAGAGTCTTATGAATATGGATATAAAGCAGGGCTGTTAGAGACCAGACCTGGAAGGCTGCAGTGTCTGCAGGTTTCTGTGATTTCCAGAAGGTCAGCAGCCCATAATGCTTTGAGGAAAAGGCAGCCAATCAGCAGCTTAAACAAACCACTTGTGCTGTAGTGCACTAAAAACCAAAAGACGCCGTGTCTCTACAGGACTGGAGTCTGGCGCCCATGTTATAGAGTATTAAATCTAATAACATCATTGCCTCCCTTGTGATAAATGTTCTAGCAAAGAACCAAACTCAGTTAGTCATGGATTGCAGTATATTAAATGATAAGCTGTCAGTTATTTCATATGAGATTAGAAAAGATTTATTTCGTTTTTTTGCTCAAGGTTTCTTCCTGTTTCCAGCCAGGGAGTTTTTCCCTGCCACTGTCACCCTGAGCATGCCCTTGGGGGTTCAGGCCTGGAGCTCTGTAAAGCTTTTAGACAATGCCCTTTGTAAAAAGTGCTATCCAAATAAATTTAAATTGAATTGAAGAATGAATTGTTATTGTAGTAAACGATCGGAACAGAATGGCGACAGAGTGTGGTCTTTAAAACAGTTCCGCACAGCAACATTCTGCATGAAGAAAGCCACCTGCGTGGTCCTTTGGAAAAATTAATGAAGTTCACTATTGGAATATGCATTATTTGGCCTGCGATATACATTCATTTGACATTATTCATTTGCACTACATGTTTCATGTGAAACAAAGTCTTGTCAGGAGTAACAGCGCTTTCATGTCCTCATTTGTCAAATAGCACCATCTAGTGGTACTACCACACATCTAGTACATTGTGTTGCCCAGAATGGCGGAGTTGTCTTTGGACTTGGGGTGACTGATGGATGTTATGAAGCTATGGTTCAGTGTAATGAGAACAGTTTTTAATGTTCTGCAACAACAGTCAGAACTGACAAAATGTTGGATCATTTCCTTCAATAAAATAAATGAGCTCTTAATCTCTTAATCAATTGAGGTTGTTGAAGATGTGTTCTAACATAATTGCGTGGTTTAACTTCAATGCAGGTTTGGCTTGTTGCCATTTGCTGTCAGTAAACATTCATTTTACACAGAGGGTTTCATGTTTCCACATTCTCAGCAAATGGGACCCAACTGATCTCACCCGTCAGTTGAATCAATTAAACAAATATTTGAAAAGAATACGTTGGTTTGACCAATTGATTTTCCTGGGATGTGAATATGGGACATTTATCTTTAAGGGCATACATAGCTATTTCTGTCATAATGTGGCTTTAGAGGGGTAGTTCATCCTTCATTAGATGTAAAAAATAAAAAGTTAAATTAAGAGCAGTTGGTGCCTAATTAAGAGCAGTTAGCTGCTCATTACAATACAGAGCTCATTACTTTGGCTGGAACAAAAACCATCATTATTTGCTGTATATTGGTCAATGGTGTGATGTGTACATTTTGAGTCCAAATGCAATATTTTTCCAAGAAGATAATAGCGGCGTGATTTATAGATCGCAAGAATGCGCTGCAGTGAGCAGCAAACAATTCTGTAGAACCGCTTCTTTTTTTTCCTACAGCTTTATTAGAATTAATGACAAAATGAAATAAAAGAGGTTGTTAGCCACCTTATTTTTTTGCCATTCGTGGGGAAATTCGCACCTAATACTAGAGTAGAGTATATTCTCACGCCCTGTTACTTGTACCTTTTAAGTGGCACAGAATATTGCGTGTTTAGAGGTGCCAGACTGCAGCCTGTAGTGAACAGACGGACCTCGCTGTGCTTTCTGTGCTGTGTTCTGTACGCGCAGCTCAGAGGGGCTGTTTGGTACCTCGCGGCTGAGTCACTGGCACTGGCACACAACTCTTCAGGCACATGGTTAGCATAGCGCACCGAGCTCCCCACACCTCTGCAGGCCCATGGGTAGCGTAGCTCACCGAGCTCCCCGCACCTCTGCAGGCCCATGGGTAGCGTAGCTCACCGAGCTCCCCGCACCTCTGCAGGCCCATGGTTAGCGTAGCGCACCGAGCTCCCCGCACCTCTGCAGGCCCATGGTTAGCGTAGCGCACCGAGCTCCCCGCACCTCTGCAGGCCCATGGGTAGTATAGCGCACCACGCTCCCCACACCTCTGCAGGCCCATGCGTAGCGTAGCGCACCGAGCTCCCCGAACCTCTGCAGGCCCATGGTTAGCATAGCGTACCGAGCTCCCCACACCTCTGCAGGCCCATGGTTAGCGTAGCTCACCGAGCTCCCCACACCTCTGCAGGCCCATGGGTAGCATAGCGCACCGAGCTCCCCGCACCTCTGCAGGCCCATGGTTAGCATAGCGCACCGAGCTCCCCACACCTCTGCAGGCCCATGGTTAGCATAGCGCACCGAGCTCCCCGCACCTCTGCAGGCCCATGGTTAGCGTAGCTCACCGAGCTCCCCACACCTCTGCAGGCCCATGGGTAGCATAGCGCACCGAGCTCCCCGCACCTCTGCAGGCCCATGGTTAGCGTAGCTCACCGAGCTCCCCACACCTCTGCAGGCCCATGGTTAGCATAGCGCACCGAGCTCCCCGCACCTCTGCAGGCCCATGGTTAGCATAGCGCACCGAGCTCCCCGCACCTCTGCAGGCCCATGGTTAGCATAGCGCACCGAGCTCCCCGCACCTCTGCAGGCCCATGGTTAGCATAGCGCACCGAGCTCCCCGCACCTCTGCAGGCCCATGGTTAGCATAGCGCACCGAGCTCCCCTCACCTCTGCAGGCCCATGGTTAGCGTAGCGCACCAAGCTCCCCACACCTCTGCAGGCCCATGGTTAGCATAGCGCACCGAGCTCCCCACACCTCTGCAGGCCCATGGTTAGCATAGCGCACCGAGCTCCCCACACCTCTGCAGGCCCATGGTTAGCATAGCGCACCAAGCTCCCCACACCTCTGCAGGCCCATGGTTAGCGTAGCTCACCAAGCTCCCCACACCTCTGCAGGCCCATGGTTAGCATAGCGCACCGAGCTCCCCACACCTCTGCAGGCCCATGGGTAGCGTAGCTCACCAAGCTCCCCACACCTCTGCAGGCCCATGGTTAGCATAGCGCACCGAGCTCCCCTCACCTCTGCAGGCCCATGGTTAGCGTAGCGCACAGAGCTCCCCACACCTCTGCAGGCCCATGGTTAGCATAGCGCACCGAGCTCCCCACACCTCTGCAGGCCCATGGTTAGCGTAGCGCACCGAGCTCCCCGCACCACTGCAGGCGCACTCGGGTTCCCACAGGTACAGGCAGCCGTGTGGGCCGTAATGAGCATCAAGCTTGTTTTGGAGGAAAGTAAACAAACGGACTCAAATGCAGGTGGCCCGGATGTGGTTCTGAGGCCAGCTGCTGTTCTCCCAGGTCTCTCCTGGATGGCGTCCCCACGTGTAGGTGACCCGTGTGTAGGTGGTCTGCGTGTAGGTGACCTGTGTGTTGGTGACCTGCGTGTAGGTGACCCATGTGTAGGTGACCTGCGTGTAGGTGACCTGTGTGTAGGTGACCCGCGTGTAGGTGACCTGCATGTAGGTGACCTGTGTGTAGGTGGTCTGCGTGTAGGTGACCTATGTGTAGGTGGTCTGCGTGTAGGTGACCCGTGTGTAGGTGACCTGTGTGTAGGTGACCTGTGTGTAGGTGTTCTGCGTGTAGGTGGTCTGCGTGTAGGTGACCTGTGTGTAGGTGACCTGTGTGTAGGTGGTCTGCGTGCAGGTGACCCGTGTGTAGGTGGTCTGTGTGTAGGTGACCCGCGTGTAGGTGACCCATGTGTAGGTGTCTGCGTGTAGGTGAGCTGTGTGTAGGTGACCCGTGTGTAGGTGGTCTGTGTGTAGGTGTCTGCGTGTAGGTGGTCTGCGTGTAGGTGACCTGTTTGTAGGTGGTCTGCGTGTAGGTGACCCGTGTGTAGGTGGTCTGTGTGTAGGTGACCCGCGTGTAGGTGACCCGCGTGTAGGTGGTCTGCGTGTAGGTGACCCGCGTGTAGGTGGTCTGTGTGTAGGTGACCTGTGTGTAGGTGACCTGTGTTCAGGTGGTCTGTGTGTAGGTGACCTGTGTTCAGGTGGTCTGTGTGTAGGTGACCCGCGTGTAGGTGACCCGTGTGTAGGTGGTCTGCGTGTAGGTGACTCGCGTGTAGGTGACCTGTGTTCAGGTGGTCTGTGTGTTGGTGACCTGCGTGTAGGTGGTCTGTGTGTAGGTGACCTGTGTGTAGGTGGTCTGTGTGTAGGTGGTCTGTGTGTAGGTGACCCGTGTGTAGGTGACCCGTGTGTAGGTGACCCATGTGTAGGTGGTCTGCGTGTAGGTGACCCGTGTGTAGGTGACCTGTGTGTAGGTGACCCGTGTGTAGGTGGTCTGCGTGTAGGTGGTCTGTGTGTAGGTGACCCTCGTGTAGGTGGTCTGTGTGTAGGTGGTCTGCGTGTAGGTGGTCTGTGTGTAGGTGGTCTGCGTGTAGGTGGTCTGTGTGTAGGTGACCTGTGTGTAGGTGGTCTGTGTGTAGGTGACCCATGTGTAGGTGACCCTCGTGTAGGTGGTCTGTGTGTAGGTGACCTGTGTGTAGGTGGTCTGTGTGTAGGTGACCCGTGTGTAGGTGGTCTGTGTGTAGGTGACCCATGTGTAGGTGGTCTGCGTGTAGGTGGTCTGTGTGTAGGTGACCCGCGTGTAGGTGGTCTGTGTGTAGGTGACCCGCGTGTAGGTGGTCTGTGTGTAGGTGACCTGCATGTAGGTGGTCTGTGTGTAGGTGACCTGCATGTAGGTGACCCATGTGTAGGTGGTCTGTGTGTAGGTGACCCATGTGTAGGTGGTCTGTGTGTAGGTGACCCGTGTGTAGGTGGTCTGTGTGTAGGTGACCCGTGTGTAGGTGACCCGCGTGTAGGTGACCCATGTGTAGGTGGTCTGCGTGTAGGTCACCCGCGCGTTGGTGGTCTGTGTGTAGGTGACCCGTGTGTAGGTGACCCGCGTGTAGGTGACCTGTGTGTAGGTGGTCTGTGTGTAGGTGACCCGCGTGTAGGTGACCTGTGTGTAGGTGGTCTGTGTGTAGGTGACCCGCGTGTAGGTGGTCTGCGTGTAGGTGACCCGCGTGTAGGTGACCCATGTGTAGGTGGTCTGCGTGTAGGTGACCTATGTGTAGGTGGTCTGTGTGTAGGTGACCCGCGTGTAGGTGACCCATGTGTAGGTGGTCTGCGTGTAGGTGAGCGAGCTGCAGGTAAACCCGCGTTCAGCCTGGCGGCGCGGCCCCGGTGTCAGCTGGGTGCCCGGGGCCCTGGTGCTCAGGGGGGAAGTGAATTCAGCGTAATCTAAGACGAGGGACGCGCAGGAAACCGGAGCGGCCCCTTAGCTCCGCCCCCCGCCCCCCTGCCACACCGTCCGGCTGCTCTCCCGGTTACCGTGACACCCGAGCGCTTAGCGACCCTGGAGGAGAATCGCCCTGCCCCCCAGGCTGTTTATTTCAGCAGCCCGCTACAGTATCAGCATTACACCGTATAACACAGCCAGCGCTCTCCACTGCACTCGCCAAGATTCAGATTCAGATGAAGATTCAGAATCGGCTGACATCCCAACCCGAGGAGGCTTGGCTCGGGAGAGGAGCTCTACGACTATGACTCGCGTCCATAAATCATCTCAGTTGGGAATTTGGGGCGGTTTCCCCTGCTCAGATCCTCTCCATTAGGAGCGAAAGAGGAGGACTGATCCTAGAGAAGAGCGTCTACTCTGGGACTCTTTAGGAATATGGGCTCGGATCCATAAGATCTGGTGCAGGCGAGACGTGAATCAGATTCATATGATCCAGAGCAGACGAGACGTGTGAAACAGATTCATACGATCTGGTGCAGGTGAGACGTGTGAATCAGATTCATATGATCCAGAGCAGACGAGACGTGTGAATCAGATGCATATGATCTGGTGCAGGTGAGACGTGTGAATCAGATTCATAAGATCCGGTCCAGGTGAGACGTGTGAATCAGATTCATATGATCTGGTGCAAGTGAGACGTGTGAATCAGATTCATATGATCCAGAGCAGACGAGACGTGTGAATCAGATTCATATGATCTGGTGCAGGCGAGACGTGTGAATCAGATTCATATGATCTGGTGCAAGCAAGATATGTGAATCAGATTCATAAGATCCGGTCCAGGTGAGACGTGTGAATCAGATTCATATGATCTGGTGCAGGCGAGACGTATGAATCAGATTCATATGATCCAGAGCAGACGAGACGTGTGAATCAGATTCATATGATCTGGTGCAGGCGAGACATGTGAATCAGATTCATAAGATCCGGTCCAGGTGAGACGTGTGAATCAGATTCATATGATCTGGTGCAGGTGAGACGTATGAATCAGATTCATATGATCCAGAGCAGACGAGACGTGTGAATCAGATTCATATGATCTGGTGCAGGTGAGACGTGTGAATCAGATTCATAAGATCCGGTCCAGGTGAGACGTGTGAATCAGATTCACAAGATCCGGTCCAGATGAGACGTGTGAATCAGATTCATATGATCTGGCGCAGGTGAGACGTGTGAATCAGATTCATAAGATCCGGTCCAGGTGAGACGTGTGAATCAGATTCATATGATCTGGTGCAGGTGAGACGTATGAATCAGATTCATATGATCCAGAGCAGACGAGACGTGTGAATCAGATTCATATGATCTGGTGCAGGTGAGACGTGTGAATCAGATTCATAAGATCCGGTCCAGGTGAGACGTGTGAATCAGATTCACAAGATCCGGTCCAGATGAGACGTGTGAATCAGATTCATATGATCTGGCGCAGGTGAGACGTGTGAATCAGATTCATAAGATCCGGTCCAGATGAGACGTGTGAATCAGATTCATATGATCTGGCGCAGGTGAGACGTGTGAATCAGATTCATAAGATCCGGTCCAGGTGAGACGTGTGAATCAGATTCATATGATCTGGCGCAGGTGAGACGTGTGAATCAGATTCATAAGATCAGGTCCAGGTGAGACGTGTGAATCAGATTCATAAGATCCGGTCCAGGTGAGACGTGTGAATCAGATTCATAAGATCCGGTCCAGGTGAGACGTGTGAATCAGATTCATATGATCTGGCGCAGGTGAGACGTGTGAATCAGATTCATAAGATCCGGTCCAGGTGAGAGTGAGACTTGTGGTGCAGACCGTAGAGCGCCTGGCTCGAGCAGTATACAAGCCCCCCCCCCCCCCCCCCCCCGTGGGCGGGGCTACAATCCTTCGCCCTACGATCTCTCAGCTGTGGTCCCTTCTCTACCTGTTACTCCCTCTGCTGTGTACCTGTCCGAATTAATAAACAGCAGGAAAGGAGGCAGGCCTGTTCACTCTGCTTAAAAAAAAAAAAGATGCATTTGTAGGAACCCCTGAGAACTGGCTGCGCACTGTATGGGTGTGAGTATGTGGTGTCTGATGCAGTGCAGGTGGGGTTTGGAGTTCAGCGTTAGTGGAGCCAGGAGGCAGTGAAACAGGAGGTGTGTTCTCCGCCTGCTCTTTTAAAGATGGGGTACAGAGCAGCACCCCATTCCCAGGTGCCGCTCGTATTCACCCCTCCTAAAGAAGGCGGGGCCAGTGGAGGAGGGTACGTTAAAGATTGGGGGGGGGGGGGGGGCTGAAATCGAAGCGTCCGGAAGGATTATCCTGTCCTCCTTTTATAGACCCCATAAGCGCTTAGAACATTCCAGAAATATCAGACAGTCTCACATAGGATGCCAGTCTCATAATTCAACGGCTAATCTGCACACTGGTAGGGGGGAAAAGATCGGGGGTGTATTTTATAGCTTTTGGGGCCAGATGTGTGTGATAGATCGCCCACATCATGGGAGGGGGGGGGGGGGGGGGGGGGCGGAGGACCACACAGGACTGGGGTCTGGGTTGCCAGTTTGACAGGCACTTTCCCTTTCCTACACTCAGCCAATCTGGCATTCCTGAAGTAGTCTCCCTGCCAGTACAAACTCTGTGTGGAACCTGGAAATGGTGCCATTGCAAGCAAATAAAAAAGCCATAATTAAAAATAAGTATGTATTTGTCCCTATATGTGTGCTTCATACACTTTATATATGTCTTTTAGGTATATTTACTGTACAGGAATATAAACCTTTCAGGGCCTGCTGAGGGCTTTTCTGAAACTGGCTATGTTTACCCCGTTTTGTTTTTGGGTTTTTCTGTCTGTGACCATTCAGAGAGCATATTGCGCCGGTCAGTCTCCTGTTAGGGCCAGATCTTCAGATTCATATTCCACACATGCGATCAGCATAGGCAGCTGTTTTGGTCATATTTGTGTGTTGTACATGCTGCAGTATCCTTCTGCTGCCCAGCCATTATAGTCCCATTCAGAAGCAGCAGAGCTGTTATCTGTCTTATGGTACAAACAGGCCTCATCCACCCTTACGGGAGGCCAATGCACAGAAAACGGCCCTTTTTGTATGTTTAATTTGAGAATTGCATGTATTCTGCCTTTTATTTCACCGTTTGGTGTGTTTCCTTTACCATATCATCTTCATGATTGTTTTCTGCAAAGCAACTACAAAAAAATGCTGCCGAAAAATAGTTTCTTGCTGTTAGTGTAACTGTTCATTGTCGAGACAATGCAGTATGTTTTTGAAAATGTTCAGTTATTGTTCAGTAATTCCACACTCTGGAGCAGACAGGTTTTGAGCCGTTTACTGAATTCAGCGAACGTATCAAGGACATTGCTATTGCCACAATACCTATTTGAAGTTAGTTGAAAATACAGTTAGAGATTTTTTTTTAAGTATAAATGGAATTCAGGGAATCCTTGCGATGTCTGTTTAACTGAATCAGACCATCTTTCACTCATGGTTTGGACCAATGCAGTTTTTGATATATGGTTGGGACCAATGCAGTTTTTGATCTATGGTTTGGAACAGTATGGTTAATATTCTATGGTTTGGAACAGTATGGTTAATATTCTATGGTTTGGAACAGTATGGTTAATGTTCTGTGGTTTGGAACAGTATGGTTAATGTTCTGTGGTTTGGAACAGTATGGTTTCTGATTGGTTCGGAATAGTAAAGTGCGTAACTGTGAATCGAAGCTGCTGTCACACAGTCATGGTTAAAGCCTTGTTGTGATGCTGCCAGGCCCGTGGGGTACACCATGTGTCATTGTACGCCACAAGCAATCCCAAGAACCCCCAACCATCCAGCGAACCCGGCTGCCAGAACCCTTCACTATCCTCTCCAGCTACCAGCATGTCTCGGCCAGACCTGCTTCTCATTTGGAGTTACTGAGGCAGGCGTCTGCTAATTGCTGCTGTTTTCAAACTAGAACACTTAAGCTTTGGGAAAATATTAGGCCTATACCAAACAAAACAAGCCAAAAACTGGTGTGCTTAAACTATATTTCTTTAACTTAAAAAATGGTGCACAGCCTGTTTTTGTTGGATTTTCTTTCTTGACGTTCTGGTCTAAAACTACACACCATTCCTTAAATATGGAGGCTCTGGCCAGCTCTGCCGCACAGTGCTCAAGTGTCTCCTGATCACTGCCACATGCGAGTGTTTCCCAGAATGCCCTGCATCCTTCCAGAGCCACGCCATCTGCGATGTTTCACGTCACGGTACGCTTTTCTTCTCAGCTCTTTCTTTTAAAAAAAATCAGTTAGGCTCGGCCATTTTGTACGAGGGTAACGGTCTTATTCCTTCTCTGGGGGAGGGCCAGTGCCTGGTCGCCAGAAGTGTTTTTTTTTTCTCTGAGTTGCGTCGCTCTGCCACCACACAAACCAGAGCGAGATGCTAGCGGTCTGTCGGTGCTGGAAAGCCCCTTCAGCGTCCCCACCGTGGGCGTGTGTGGAAGTGCGGCTCATTACGGCTGATTCACACACTCAGCTCCCCTGCCCCCTCACCTTTAACGCCCAGCCGAGCTCTGGAGCTTCCTGTGATCTCCCCAAAACACCAGCTGTGTGTGTGTAATCTCCCCATCACCCCAGCTGTGTGTGTGTAATCTCCCCATCACCCCAGCTGTGTGTGTGTGTGTGTGTGTGTGTAATCTCCCCATCACCCCAGCTGTGTGTGTGTAATCTCCTCATCACCCCAGCTGTGTGTGTGTAATCTCCCCATCACCCCAGCTGTGTGTGTGTAATCTCCCCATCACCCCAGCTGTGTGTGTAATCTCCCCATCACCCCAGCTGTGTGTGTGTAATCTCCCCATCACCCCAGCTGTGTGTGTAATCTCCCCAAAACACTAGCTGTGTGTGTGTAATCTCCCTATCACCCCAGCTGTGTGTGTGTAATCTCCCCAAAACACCAGCTGTGTGTGTGTGTAATCTCCCCATCACCCCAGCTGTGTGTGTGTAATCTCCCCATCACCCCAGCTGTGTGTGTAATCTCCCCAAAACACTAGCTGTGTGTGTGTAATCTCCCTATCACCCCAGCTGTGTGTGTGTAATCTCCCCAAAACACCAGCTGTGTGTGTGTGTAATCTCCCTATCACCCCAGCTGTGTGTGTGTAATCTCCCTAAAACACCAGCTGTGTGTGTGTGTAATCTCCCCAAAACACTAGCTGTGTGTGTGTAATCTCCCTATCACCCCAGCTGTGTGTGTGTAATCTCCCCAAAACACAAGCTGTGTGTGTGTGTAATCTCCCCAACGCCCCAGCTGTGTGTGTGTAATCTCCCCATCACCCCAGCTGTGTGTGTGTAATCTCTCCATCACCCCAGCTACTTGTGTGTAATCTCCCTCCCCATCACCCCAGCTGTGTGTGTGTAATCTCATCATCTCTCCAGCTGTGTGTGTGTAATCACCCCATCAACTCATCTGTGTGTGTGTGTGTGTAATCTCCACATCACCCCAGCTGTGTGTGTGTGATCTCCCCATCTCTCCAGCTGTGTGTGTGTAATCACCCCATCACCTCATCTGTGTGTGTGTAATCTCCCCAACTGCAAGGTGTACCTACAGTTTACTTGGAATTTACTAATTTGAAGTTAAGCAATGTCAATGTTATTTTGAGTGAATCTCATACTGGACCACAGACATATTTAATGTATTTCCCTGATATACAGTAAAACTACTAAAATTTATAGTAGTACAGCCGAGCAGATGTCTGATCTCACTTAGCTCAGGTAAGGGGGTCGGTGAAACAGGAAGCATTGTCAGGCCTGCAGCAGGGCTGTGTCTGTGCTGGTAGGGCGCCCTCTGGAGGTGTGGAGGCCTGGTGGTAGGTAGTTGTAATCAATACTGTTTTTTACTGTTGGTTTATATTTTAATTAGATGGTTGCTTTTGGTAATGCCCTGCATATGCGTGGTCATGCAAAGTAAGCATTTTTGATTTTGAATTATATTTGACTTGAATTATATTTGAAGTTGAATTTGTCTCTCTCCCTTCCTCTCTCTCCTTCTCCCTCAGTTTCGAGCCTTGGCGCCAATGTACTACCGCGGCTCTGCAGCAGCCATTATTGTGTATGACATCACCAAAGAGGTACGACTTCCTGCTTGTGTCCTCCCTTCCTGTGGTTGTGCAACAGTCGCACTGCACCCAGCCTGTCCCGTACAGAAACGCAGTTTCCTCCATAATCCCAAATTCACACACCGTTTAAGAACATGCCATTGTTCTGCCAGGCTGGTTCAGACTAACTTAAAGCTTCAACAGTTATGGTTCTGTAATGGTCAATATTGCACTTGAATATGTTATTTGCATGAATATCTAACTTGCATTCAGACTGCGTAGTTTAGGCCTATGTGATGGCATTGCTGAATAACAGATGTCATATGACCCAAAATAAGAGGTAAATGACCTGACTGATGCTTATATTGCGGAACGTGATATTTATTTGCTGAAAGGAGAGTTTGTGAAAGCGCAGTTTTTCTCACCATGCTCAGTGTTTATTGCCTCTCACTGGCTGGTTTGATGGGAGTCTTGGCTGTGTTTCCCCTCTCTGTGTTTTTTATCCCCTGTACAACATCTTTGTGACAGTGTCCCTGTAAAAAGTGCTAGAAATAGTGTTATTTCTTGCACTGAGTTTAAATGTACTTGGGGCTGCTGGGGGGCTTATCTGGTGCATGAGTGTGCTCAGGATTCCCGGATCAAGTCCTGTCCATGCCAGTGGCAGTTGTGGCCGTTGGTCCCACAGGCAGGGCAGCGGGTAATGCCAGTGGCAGCTGTGCCTGTCAGCAGGGCAGCGGGTAATGCCAGTGGCAGCTGTTGCCGTTGGTCCCACAGGCAGGGCAGCGGGTAATTGGTGGTCACTGTCACACAGCAGTGGCTCAGCCGTGCACAATAATGAGAGCGAGGAATTAACATAATGCGCCACCCACAGCCCTGGTCTGAAATGTGTTGAGTTTTGATTGGGTCATACCAGATGGAGGGAGAGGCTGGGGGCAGTATTGATGTGCTGGATGGTCTCTCTCAGGAGACTGAGGGCAGTATTGATGTGCTGGATGGTCTCTCTCAGGAGACCGAGGGCAGTATTGATGTGCTGGATGGTCTCTCTCAGGAGACTGAGGGCAGTATTGATGTGCTGGAGGGTCTCTCTCAGGAGACCGAGGGCAGTATTGATGTGCTGGATGGTCTCTCTCAGGAGACTGAGGTCACTATTGATGTGCTGGATGGTCTCTCTCAGGAGACCGAGGGCAGTATTGATGTGCTGGACGGTCTCTCTCAGGAGACTGAGGGCAGTATTGATGTGCTGGATGGTCTCTCTCAGGAGACTGAGGGCAGTATTGATGTGCTGGATGGTCTGTCTCAGGAGACTGAGGGCAGTATTGATGTGCTGGATGGTCTCTCTCAGGAGACTGAGGGCAGTATTGATGTGCTGGACGGTCTCTCTCAGGAGACTGAGGGCAGTATTGATGTGCTGGACGGTCTCTCTCAGGAGACTGAGGGCAGTATTGATGTGCTGGACGGTCTCTCTCAGGAGACTGAGGGCAGTATTGATGTGCTGGACGGTCTCTCTCAGGAGACTGAGGGCAGTATTGATGTGCTGGATGGTCTCTCTCAGGAGACTGAGGGCAGTATTGATGTGCTGGACAGTCTCTCTCAGGAGACTGAGGGCAGTATTGATGTGCTGGATGGTCTCTCTCAGGAGACTGAGGGCAGTATTGATGTGCTGGATGGTCTCTCTCAGGAGACTGAGGGCAGTATTGATGTGCTGGACGGTCTCTCTCAGGAGACTGAGGGCAGTATTGATGTGCTGGACGGTCTCTCTCAGGAGACTGAGGGCAGTATTGATGTGCTGGATGGTCTCTCTCAGGAGACTGAGGGCAGTATTGATGTGCTGGACGGTCTCTCTCAGGAGACTGAGGGCAGTATCGATGTGCTGGATGGTCTCTCAGGAGACTGAGGGCAGTATTGATGTGCTGGATGGTCTCTCAGGAGACTGAGGGCAGTATTGATGTGCTGGACGGTTTCTCTCAGGAGGCTGAGGGCAGTATTGATGTGCTGGATGGTCTCTCTCAGGAGACTGAGGGCAGTATTGATGTGCTGGATGGTCTCTCTGAGGAGACTGAGGGCAGTATTGATATGCTGGTTGGTCTCTCTCAGGAGACTGAGGGCAGTATTGATGTGCTGGACGGTCTCTCTCAGGATTCTTTCCAGACGTTGAAGAACTGGGTGAAGGAGCTTCGTCAGCACGGGCCTCCTAACATCGTGGTGGCGATCGCAGGGAACAAGTGTGACCTCAGCGATGCCAGGTATGGCCCCGCCCCCTCCCCCAGTATGGCCCCGCCCCCACCACTGGGACCTTACACACCTGGGGAAATGCTTTAAAATCCCTGCATATTGCTCACAGTTACTGACAACAAATATTTCCTTTTTCACCAATGTTCAGAGCAGTCTTTTTCAATGATGCATGGTAAATGGTAAATTTGTTTTCTTGAGAATTACAAAAAAAACATATGACACTGACGTGTTAGCAAAAGATTAAATAACTGAGGCCAAAACACTTATTTTATTAGCATTGTGAATTGTCAGACCAAATTTTGTGAATGACTTTAAAGCAAAGCTTGCTGTAGCCCCAGAACAAACTGCACATCTCTTTAAAGAATGCAGCTCACCACACTCCCCTAAATCTGCACCAAAAGACTCCTCTCTGTCCTCGTTACAGATTTTAAAATGCAGAGAAAAGGCATTTGTGCTTCAGGCTTTTATGGAGTCATTTTCCAGGTTTTATCTGAGTCTGTGTGTCTCTTAAATCCGGTTTAAAGACCCGTTTTCAAACTGTTTTACCTGCATGACTGCTTTATGTCTTTTTCCTGAGTGTATGACTGCTTTATTTCTCTATCCTGTCTGTCTGACTGCTTTATTTCTCTATCCTGTCTGTATGACTGCTTTATTTCTCTATCCTGTCTGTCTGACTGCTTTATTTCTTTATCCTGTCTGTCTGACTGCTTTATTTCTCTATCCTGTCTGTATGACTGCTTTATTTCTCTATCCTGTCTGTATGACTGCTTTATTTCTCTATCCTGTCTGTCTGACTGCTTTATGTCTTTTTCCTGAGTGTATGACTGCTTTATTTCTCTATCCTGTCTGTCTGACTGCTTTATTACTCTATCCTGTCTGTATGACTGCTTTATGTCTCTATCTGTCCTTCTTTGCTGTATGCTGCTTTGTGTTGTGGTGCAGAAAAATGCTGTCCAAGTCTTATCAGTAAATGAAATAATTGAAATGGTTTAAAAGTTCATATTAGTTGAGGATCTGATATGAAATGATTAGTTGATGGAACTTGAGGGGGGGGGGGGGGGAGGGGGGGTTGTCTCCAGTGCTCCCGTGACAGTGAACGGTGTTGCCAGATGCCGGGGATTTTGTTCCTTAACAATATTTTTTCAAAATCCCCCCATCCATCTTTGACTCCCCATACATTACATTACATTTATTTGGCAGACGCATTTGTCCAAAGCAACGTACAATAAGTTGCATACCGAAGGTCATTGGAACAACTAGAAAACACAGGTCTGATAAGGTGCACTACTCATTATGTAGTAGTTATTCATAGGCATGAACGCAGTGAGTCCAGTTCACATGGTAAGCATAGGCTAATACATCTTTCTTTAAACGCTTTTTCCAGTTTTTCTCACCATTTGCAATCTGCGCTAAAACATCCGCTGTTAAAGACAAGCCCCTGCTCTCTCCCAAAGCCTGGACGTCAGCTGCGGCTGTTTAGCGCACCTCACTTCCTGTGCATGAGGAAGAGCTTCCTCTGCAGCTCAGCAGGACCGCCTGCAGGCACCCAGCCCACCAGCATTACATTACATTACATTACAGGCATTTAGCAGACGCTCCTATCCAGAGCGACTTACACAACTTTTACATAGTATTTACATTGCATCCATTTATGCAGCTGAATATATACTGAAGCAATGCAGGTTTAGCACCTGGCTCAAGGGTACAACGGCAGTGTCCTATCCAGGAATCGAACCTATGACCTTTCGGTTACAAGCCCAGTTCCTTACCCACTGTGCTACACTGCCAGCACACACCAGCAGGGGTCACTGCCGCGCAACGAGTCACTTTCCCCACAGCCGACCAGAACCCTCCCTTTCCTGGTTGGTACGAGGGCCCAGCGGGGTGGCCGGCCACAGCCGGCACTGGAACGATCCCGGGTTTGATGCCAGCCCGTTGGGCTCATCCATGCGCTAGAACAGAGCTATAACCAGATGAGCCACCCAGCAACCCCCCATTCCCCATACATCACGACTTTGGATCTTCCCTTGTGAATATTTTAAAATCCCCCTCCCAGTGGGGATTATCCCTCCCGTCTGGCAGCCCTGCTGGTGAAATGGATCCAGGGGCGCTGCACTGCTGCTGGGGGATACTTTACCCTGCAGCGCGGGTGTAGGGTTACCGAACCTGCCGGAGCGCTCCCCGCCTCACACAGTGCCTCCGACAAGCCCCGACGAGCCCCTCCTGTAGACGCCCGTCAGCCGCACAGGCAGCGCGGCGTAAAGCGGACCGCAGCTCTGTGCAGTGCGCCGGTCCCGCGGGCCGGTCATCGCACCAGATACACAGAAGGATGTGCACGCTGGGTCCATGAGCTGCATTAAGACGCATCCGACGTTCATCTGAGTAACTGTGGCCTCTGTTCTTATAGCCCTTTCATAATGGGCACAAATTGAGTCTATGCTGAGCTTTGACTGAGAGATGTGCGGGATGGGAAGATGGGTCAGACCTCGGTCACAGACTTTATTTGAAATGCTTAAACCATTAATAAAGTCATTCAGTAAATAATTCAGTAACCTGAATTCTTGCAGACTACTGACAGTTTTTCCAGTTTTTCTATTTTCAGCAATATTTAGAACAAAATTCTTACTCCGATTGTATGTTATGTTAGTAAAGTGAAAATTCTAAGAGCACTGCAGGTTTAACTCTAGTCCTGGAGGGCCGCAGCATCTGCAGGTTTAACTCCAGTCCTGGAGGGCCGCAGCGTCTGCAGGTTTAACTCCAGTCCTGGAGGGGGCGCTGCATCTGCAGGTTTAACTCCAGTCCCGGAGGGGGCGCTGCATCTGCAGGTTTAACTCCAGTCCTGGAGGGCTGCAGCGTCTGCAGATTTAACTCCAGTCCTGGAGGGCCGCAGCGTCTGCAGGTTTAACTCCAGTCCTGGAGTGCCGCAGCATCTGCAGGTTTAACTCCAATCCTGGAGGACCACAATGTCTTCAGGTTTTTGTGGTTTCCTTTCAGTCAGCATCCAAAATTAGGCCTTGGAAACAAGGTGTGTGGAACTTCTGCACCAGCCATTGGCTTAAACAGAGCGCTGAAAGCCAGAAGATGCTATTGCCCTCCTGGTCGTAGTGTACGGTGACTGTGCCTCTTTCACGCTGTGCTCAAATCCGTCCACAGAGAAGTCTCGGAGAAGGATGCCAAGGACTACGCCGATTCTATCCATGCGATCTTCGTGGAAACCAGCGCCAAGAACGCAATTAACATCAACGAGGTCTTCATAGAGATAAGTAAGCACTGTTGGTACTGTTTTTACCAAACCGATCTGGAAGCATCCAACTGTAACATTACTGCCCCTAACCTTCACCCTCACCCTCACTTGTAACCCTAACCCTCACCCTCACCCTAACCCTAACCCTCACCCTCACCCTCACCCTAACCCTCACCCTCACCCTCACCATTTCCCCAGGAGGCTTTGGCACACGTTTAATAGAGCCTCCGTGCTGTATAGCCACTGTGCTATATTAGATGTTGCTGTGCCCTGCATGCTTGCAGTGTGTGCCAGCATATCAGTTGATGTGCTAACTGGCTGGCGAAGTGAGCTTCTGGTTACATAAGAGCTCTTACTCTCACAGCAAGCTGTTACTCTACCCTACGCCCCTCTAACATTACCTGACACGATCTTCACCATGATAACTTTCACAATGTAGAAACACATTGGACACTTGTTTTTTCTTGATTCAGGTATTTGCCCAACATGAAATTAATAAAACATAAAATAGTTCACTCATAGTACAGCCTAGTTTTTCCACTATAACTTGTAGAATGTTGTTATTTTTATATTTGTGTAATGTAAAATTAGTGAAGGATAGCAGCAGTAATGGTTCGCTCTGAACAGAACGCAGTTTAATGAGGAAATGGTTCCCACACCCTGCTGTTGCTCTGGGAGACGATGTTCTACCGCGACCTTTTGACCCACACGGTGCCTGAGGAAGACTTTTGTGCTCAAAACCTCTTCCTCGTGACAGCATGCTATAGCGCTACATTTAGGAGTGTCTGTAGCACACCGGTGCCCCTATCATTTACAACCCCCCCCCCCCACCCCCCCACCCCCCCTCGGTCGGACCCATACTGTTCTTGCGTGGAGCCTTTTAGCAGCCAGCCTGACACTCAGCCTCACAGAGAGTCAGCACAGCGGCTACAGGCCCCAGGCTGAGTGTGTGTCGGGGGTCCCTGGTGCTGTGTTTGGCGGTCCCGTGTCAGGCCGGTGTTTAAAGCGGCGTTCTCTCTCTCTCCCCCTCTGCTCTCCCCAGGCCAGAGGATCCCCGTGTCGGAACCAGGAGGCGGGGCGGGGGGCAAGAGCTTCAAACTCCGCCGACAGCCCTCCGAGAGCCGCCGCACCTGCTGCTGACGACCCCCCCCCCCCCCCCCCCCAAACCGTGAAAAGGACCGCTCTCTCCGGACCCCCCCATACCGTGAAAACGACTGCCCTCTCCGGACCCCCCCATACCGTGAAAACGACTGCGCTCTCCGGACCCCCTATACCATGAAAACGACTGCACTCCCCGGACCCCCCCATACCGTGAAAACGACTGCACTCTCCGGACCCCCCCATACCATGAAAACGACTGCGCTCTCCGGACCCCCTATACCATGAAAACGACTGCGCTCTCCGGAGCCCCCCAAAGTCTACTCTCCAGACTGAAGACCTCCCCCCATAGTGCAGTCGGGGAACCCGCTACTCTATGCTTCCATGTAACCACCCCCCCCCCCCCCCCCCCCCTTCCTGTCACAGGGTGATCATTCTTCGCCCTCCTCAGTCAGCCTCTCGTCATCGTGACACTCGAGAAAAGGTCGCGGAACCTTCTGGGCGTCCGCCATTTGGCCTGTCTCGAGCTGAGAGAGCGCACGAAGGGCGTCCCGTCCAGCTTCCGCCCCACGCCACCCCATGCCACTCCATGCCACCCCCCCCCGCTCTCCGCTCTCCGGGGTTCTCCCATTTCAGAGCGTGCTGCCCAAACTGGGGGTCTCCGATCCAATCCCACACCCACAAAATTCCTCTTTCCTTTTATTAAGCTTATAATAAGAATGCAGTGCATGCAGGTCTATTCCCTGCTCAGTTACCGCTGACATCGCATGGAGACGCCTTTCCGGGTCCCGCCATTATAAGCCCGAATCTGGCTCTCTGATGCTCCTCCACGTCCACTGCAGGGGGCTCGCCGCGTAGCCTGTGTTTCTCAACGTCCTTGTGTCCCGCCCCTTTAGAGCAACGGCGTCTGGCTGTAATTGTGCCAAAAATCTGTCTTTGTGTAGTCCAGTACTTGTTTTCAAAGCTGCTGGTTATGAGGCGCTGATATATATGTATATTTTCCCCCCTCCCTCACCAAACTCGCCACCTTGGTGAGAAACGGGCGGGTCTGTCGATGCGGGGGGGGGGGGGGGAGGCTGCTTGTCTCTGTCAGCGCATGCCACACATTTCAACTCTGCATGACCTCTGCACCCAATGGTTTTCAACAGAGAGCTCAGGGCGGTAATCCTTGAACATTTGAGGTTTCTCGAGAGGGAAACTGTTGGAGATTGTTTATGGTAACATTGCCTAGCGATGCTTGGTAAACGCCCGCGTGTTTGTCTTTGTTTTGATGGGTTATGTCTGGGTCAGGTGCACACACGGGCTACCTGTTGGGCCGTGGGCCACGGAGTCCTGTTTGAGCTCTGCACTTTGGAGGGAAACCGCGTACGCAAACTGGACTGCGCCTCAGAGGTTTGATGGAGGCCCCAGGAGGTGGTGGCGGCGGACCGCGTCATTCGATCTGTTACCTCGGCTCTGAGGACTGCTCCCGGTCCAAGAGCTCCAGCGACTGGTGTTGGCCTTTTTAGCGGGGCCAGCCTGGGAGGGTGCTGACAGGACTGGCAGCTGGCGCGCACGCGGCCTGATCGTTTTTCCATTCGGTCCTCATTTCGCCTTTTAATGCACCGGAAAGGGAGTCGGGCTTGGGAAATCGGTGAATGGATTTGCCCGAGTGCGGTCGAGAACACAGCCAGTAAGATTTGCCTTTTGACGGAATCCATTGTCTGAAATGTTTTAAAATGCTGTTTTAACCGTTCGTGTTTGTTGGAAATGACCCTCCTCTGATCCCTCGCTTTTAAAAAAAATTTTATTGAAATTTTTACTGTTTTAGAGAATTTTTTATTTTGTGAGGTTCTGCCAGTTCTTTAATTGTCCCATAAACGTTTTTCGTCTTTCTTATTCTGTTGGCTTGCGTTTCCCAAATTGGGTTTTATCACCTGGCTTGGGTTTAAAACAAAGAAAATCTGGAAATGTAGACGTTTCAGGAAGAATAAGACCACCCTTTTCAAATCAAAGGTCTTTCTGAAAGACAGCCGGAGTTGAACGCTAGAAAGTACCTGTGGCCCTCCTGACCCAAATGGGGGTTAGCAGACCATGGTGTCCTGGTCGACCTCGGCTCTCCATGGCGACCGCGGCTCTCCATGGCTACCGCGGCTCTCCATGGCTACCGCGGCTCTCCATGGCGACCGCGGCTCTCCATGGCTACCGCGGCTCTCCATGGCGACCGCGGCTCTCCATGGCTACCGCGGCTCTCCATGGCGACCGCGGCTCTCCATGGCTACTGCGGCTCTCCATGGCTACCGCGGCTCTCCATGGCGACCTCGGCTCTCCATGGCGGTATAACATGTTCTGTACATGCGTGGTTCAGCCCTTTCTCCAGGCATCGAGCAGTGTTCTTATTCCACTGACTCCAATGGCAGCCATTAAGGCAGGTTCACATATGGAGAAATGTACATTAAAGAGAAATAAATGAGAATGATTTCCTCGAATTTTCCTCAACCACAATGAAACGAAGCAGCAGAAAAATACCCCCCCTCCCCACTCCAACCCACTGCTATGCTGTGTGAGATAAGGGAACTTCCTACACTATCCTAAGATGGTGGACTAAGGCGAGAAAGTGTACATGTGCAACTGTGAGCGAGTGTCGATAGGGAAGAAAGGGAATGCCACTGCTGACACCTGCTGTTCCTGGCCATTCTGTGAAAGAGTAAACCGGGAACAGTTAAATTACTGGTTTTACACAAGAGGTTTTAACTGACTTAAAAGGGAAAAAGAAGCAGGTCTGTCCTATGAATTAGACCTTTTTTTAAACATGATTATTGGTTCCAAACCAAACCTTGAAATACACAAACATTTCTGTGTGAGTGTGTGTGCGTGTGTCTGGTTGTGGGTGGGTGGGTGTTAAGTTACAGGAGTTGAAGGTCAAATTATGAAGTTAAGTATAGAAATTATTGATTAATTATGGCATGAAGATGAGATGGGCTCTTGGATCAACTGCCAGTTTGTAGCTGGATCCTCCTAACTCAGAAAAACAAGCAGATTAATGAAGGAAGTGAGAAGATGTGAAAACTTTTCGGACCCACGTTGAGCAGGACTCCAGGGGCTTTGTAGAATATTGTACATTCTGGTGGGTAAAATGGCGGCCTACCTCCCCCAGCCATCAGCCACAGTCTTTGCTGAAAGTATGGTACTCAGACATATGCAAAGTACCGTTTTAATCGAGAGTCATCAGTGTCACTGTTTTACGGATTCTTGGGTAATATTGCAGAAAGCAGACCAACCCATAAATTGTGTCACCCCCTCCCCCCCAACACACACACTGTCACACACCAATTTTGGACTGTGCCATACATTGGTATCTATGAAGTTGCTGTCTGTGGCTTTTTACGTCTTGCCAGTTTGTTTGTTTTTTTATTCTTCTTTTTTTACTTTCTTTTACATATTTAAATGACAGTTAGCTGTTCTAGTCTGTGGCAGTTCAGGGGTTTAGTGAAAGGGATTTTTTTCCTGAAAGAAGTGTAGCCATTTCTGTGCAATATTAATATATCCTACTTGTTATGTCTGCGCAATAGAATTACCAAAGTGTGACAGCGCTTGGCATTGTCTGCCAGGCTGATGATCCCTTCTCCCTTCCTGTACAAATTCAGAATTAATCTCCATTTACAGGCAGACTTGCTTAGGATCTCTGAGTTTCACTTCAAACTGTACAGATAATTGTGATTTGCTGGTTGTAATTTCAGATGGTGTTCTTGCCAGTAGGAAATCTCTTGCAGCTTTAGAGGGCAGGATGCCGTTCTCATTACAGTGCAATGGAAAATAAAACTCTAAAGCTCGGTACTTGCAGTTGCACTTTTTAATACTTTTCTCTTTCGATGTGGGAAGTTTTGTGTACTGTTATTTGTGTTTGGTCCCTGATATACTGAGTTAATGTGTCTTTACGGCCTTTCTTTCTCACTAGAAACTGAAATTCCTCTCCTTAAGAAACCTGATTTTAACCATGTTATAAAAATGTTTCCTTCCATCACTGTGCTTTATACCACTGCAAGTGGGTCTCGCACTGTTTGAAGAACTTCAAATTAATTTGACTCGTAGTCCTTTGTCGAGAAATTGGATTGCATGTCATTGTATTTAATCGCTGAGTCATTTCTTCCTCTTCTACCCTTAAGTCTCTGCTCAATGCGAAGTTAAAAATCTTTTTTTTGAACTATAACGCAGAACAATGTTCCTGTCTCCATTCATATTTGCAGTCATAATGATACATTGTAAGGCGACTTCAGTGCGTAGCAGCTGTGTAATATGTAACCGCTTATGTCTGGTGTGACCCTGGACGGTTTCAGTTTCAGCAGATGGAACGTGACACCTGCTTGTGATTATGTAGTGATCGGTCCGCGATCGCCAGTCTTGTACGAGCGGTGTTTCAGAGAATCGGCACGTCTTACTTTGGGCTGGCCCTAAGGGAGTGCTGCTGGGGCAGTAGATTTAGGTACCGTGTCCATGTGCATACTGTAGAACAAGTCAACATGTATAAATATGAGTCAATACTTACTATTCCTTCAGATGGTGTGCTGTATTACTCTGTTATTTACTTTTATTAGTTTGCATTGCAGAAGCACCACCACTGGCGTATAACTGAGGAGCAATTCCACCTTTAAACCTTGTCATTTATCGGCTTTAATGTTTTCCCATTTCATAATGATTGTATACAACAGAAAGCTTGAAACAACTTGTTCACTGTGTATTTTTGAATGTGCAAAAGGGAAACGCCAAGCTATTTACTAATAAAAGTTTTTAAAAAATCATTCCCATAGCCATGCCTGCTGAGCATTGTTAACTTTAGTGTTTCTTTGGCTGGTTATGCTGAGATGGCCCAATGTTCTTCTGACCGGGGCGGATCAGATTAAGAGGCAGAGTGGTCAATGAAAGCAAGATCTCCATGGCTATATATACACGTGTGGAACTGCAGGTATGCGTATCCAAGTCCTCCCAGCTCAGAGCATTGAGCCCTGCACTTTAAATAGAGCTGAGAAATGACAGAACCTCCACTGGCCCAATCTCTCAGCTCAGGAGAACTTTACGTTTCGATCAAGCAGAACCTCCACTGGTCCAATCTCTCAGTACTCAGGAGAACTTTACGTTTCGATCAAGCAGAACCTCCACCAGCCCGATCTCTCAGCTCTCAGGAGAACTTTACGTTTCGATCAGACAGAACCTCCACTGGCCCAATCTCTCAGCTCTCAGGAGAACTTTACGTTTCGATCAGACAGAACCTCCACTGGCCCAATCTCTCAGCTCTCAGGAGAACTTTACGTTTCGATCAGACAGAACCTCCAGCGGCCCAATCTCTCAGTACTCAGGAGAACTTTACATTTCGATCAGACAGGACCTCCACCAGCCCGATCTCTCAGCTCTCAGGAGAACTTTACATTTCGATCAGACAGAACCTCCAGCGGCCCAATCTCTCAGTACTCAGGAGAACTTTACATTTCGGAAAGGTTGGGATGAGACCTTGAGAAGCTGCTGCCTCTTTGTTCAGGCAATGGAGGTGCTATTGAGAACCACAGATCCTGTCTCACCAGATAATGTGAACGACTTTATGCTTTACAAACATGGAACCATGGTTTATTGTTACTTTTTGGTTTTTAAAACTGCTAAAAATAATAACGCGCTAAGCAAGATGTGGCCAATTCTTTTCCACTTTCTGATTGGGTCGTGTTTGCATCATGTAAATCCCATGTACCCACCCTTGTATCTCGTAAATACAAACAATTAATGCAACTTTGTATTTTAAGAGTTTATAAATGAGACTTTGTGCCATGGCTAATTTTCACCTGTTCTGGACTAGTTCAAAGCCTCGATTCTCATTAATACTTGTAAATTACTCATTTGAAATTGTTGAGGACTAGACAAAGTTTGCGGGAATACCTTTTTCTAGCACATGACTAGAAATGCTCAAAAAAATCTCACAGAAATCTCAAAAAGTGCTTTGTACAGATTCATTCGTTATGTAAAACAAGTGCATTAATGCTACGCACATACGTTAAGATGTACAGTTGAGGCCAAAGGTTTACATACACTTAGGCTAAAGATATTCAAACTCAGTTTTTCACAACTCCGCACATTTCATGTTACCATACATTTCTTTTGGCAAGTGAATTAGGACATCTACTTTGTTCACATCACGGGTAGTTTTAAAATAATCGATTAGAGACAGATTTATTTAATCTTTAATTCACTATATCAGAATTCCAGTGGGTCAAAAGTTTACATACACCAAGTTGAATGTCTCTTCAAACAGTCTGGAAGATTCCAGAAATTGATGTAATGACTTTTTAGAAGCTTCTGATTGGCCAATTTTCATAATTAGGAGTTAATTGGCACATGTGGCTGTATTTAAGAGCCTACCTTTAAAGCCACTGCCTTTTTGCCCTTGATACCATGGGAAAATCCAAGCAACTCAGCCAAGACCTCAGAAAAAAAGATTGTGAACCTCCAGAAGTCCAGTTCCTCCTTAGGAGCAATTTCCAAGCAACGTTAGGTTCCACAAGCATCTGTACAAACAATTGTATGCATATATAAAAATCTTGGGACCACACAAGACACTGCATCGTTCAGGAAGGAGGCACAAATTAACTCCCAGGGCTGAACAAACTTTGGTCCGAAGGGTTCAACTGAACCCCAGGACAACAACAAAGGAACTGGTGAAGGAGTTGGAGGCATCAGGTACCAAAGTATCTACATCCACCATTAAGAGAATCCTGCATCACCATGGCCTGAAAGGCTGTCACGCAAGGAAGAAGCCCCTACTCCAAGACTAGCATAAAAAAGCCAGAATGAAGTTTGCAGGTGATCACCAGGATGAAGACCTAAACTTTTGGAGGAGTGTTCTCTGGTCAGATGAAACAAAAATTGAATCGTTTGGCCATAATGATCAGCGCTATGTATGGAGGAAAAAGGGTGAGGCTTTTAATCCGAAAAACACCATCCCAACTGTGAAGCATGGGGGTGGCAGCATCATGTTGTGGGGGTGTTTTGCTGGAAAAGGGATTGGTGCACTTCAGAAAATAGATAGCAGCATGAGGAAGGAGGATTATCTAGAAATACTGAAGCAACACCTCAGGACATCAGCTAGAAAGTTAAATCTTGGTCGCAACTGGTTCTTCCAGCAGGACAGTGATCCTAAGCATACCTCCAAAGTTGTAACAAAATGGCTTAAAGACAACAAAGTGAAGGTTTTGAAGTGGCCATCACAAAGCCCTGACCTAAATCCCATAGAAATTTTGTGGACTGAACTGAGAAAGCGTGCCTGGGCAAGGAGGCCCACAAACCTGAGGCCCACAAACCTGACTGAGTTACATCAGTTCTGTCAGGAGGAATGGGCAAAAATTCCGGCAAAGTATTGTGAGAAGCTTGTGGAAGGCTACCTCAAGCGTTTGAATCAAGATAAGCAATTAAAAGGCAATGCCACCAAATACCAACAAAGTGTATGTAAACTTTCGACCCACTGAAAATCTGATATAGTACATAAAAGCTGAACTAAATCTGTTTTAACTATTATTCTGAAATGACCTCTTATGGAAATAAAGTAGATACCCTAATTGACTTAACTCATGGAAATGTTTGGTAACATAAAATGTGTGGAGTTGTGAAAATTTGAGTTTGAATGTCTTTAGCCGAGGTGTATGTAAACCTTTGGCCTCAAATGTAATATATTCGCGCATACGTGCATATACATAGCCTTATATCTTGCAACTTTGCAAATCACAGGATTTTCAATACCAGACGAATGGCTGAATTGGTAATGGATGAGTTTTTACGCGAGGACGATGAGCAGAAGCATTAACAAACCAACAAGAAGGACGGAGGTGGTGGGTATGGGTGACTGATGGACACACCTTGTGCCCTACGCCTCTGTGCAAACCCCCCGCTGCCTCCCCGCAAATCTCCTCTCACCTCGCCCCTCGTTCAGTGGTTAATGCGGAGTCGTGACGTCATCTGAGCCTCTCTCTCACCTCCTTCCTGCTGCATCATCACAGCCGCTCGTAGCCCGGAGTCGCCCTCCTGTTATTTGCAGTGACCAGGAGACGGAATAATCAGAGCCAATTACCATAATAACAACCGTAACATTCATACCAACATCATCGCAGCAACAGAAACCCCATTACGGCAGAAATTACGCTCGGAAACCGCTGGGAGATGGCCAGGCAAGAACAGGTCCTGCTTCTAGAGCCACAGCACGAACTGAAATTCCGAGGTAAGAGGGGAGGGCCCTTCATTCCGTCTGAGCTGCGAGTGCACCGAGCCCAGCTAGCCACCAAATGTGCACCGAAACTAGGAAGGGAGGGGGGCTTAGGTGGCAGCCATATTTCGACATTGGGATGAGGGGGGGTGGGGGGGTCGGCCATGGTAAATGAATGAGGAGGGATCGTAGCGGAAGTTAGTGTGCCTTTCACATTAAACGAAATACAAAGGAGATCAGTGTTTCATGGGTATTTGACAGCTTATCTGTGGGCCAGCTAGCTAGCCAGCCTGGAGCTAGGCCCAGTCATTCGTGCACTGTTGTGATTGACTGGCTTAGCTATTTGCTTAAGCTAGCTATGCCGATGCCTATGCCCGTTTAGTTAGAACTAGGCTTAGTAAATTAAATGAAGTATGAGCATGGATTTTTAGACATTTCTATGTATGTAATTTCATGACTGAATCGAACGCATATAGCTCAGGCTGGCTTGATAACTAGTTCTACGCATTTTAACCTTGCTGCTGCATTGGCTAATTCCACGGATCCTGAAAGCGTAGTGGCGCTATTGCAAAATACTTGGCGGAGAAAGATGTCTAAACAAAATATGACTGCCAATAGCTGCCTTTGTACTATATGTTGTCAGCAAGATATTTGCATGGGCGACAAAATGAATTGTTACTTGGGAAATGGGTGGAGGACAACCAGCCAGGGACGTCATTAGCTACCTGGGATGGGTTATTCAGCGAGCCATGCAGTAACACGGTACCACACATGACTGCCTTAGTTTCCATGCCCAGCATTTAGTGCATGTAACTACCGCATACCTACCGTTGGCGTTAACTGCATTGCCATTGTCTGCTAGTTAGCGAACTCGCAAAAGGCTTGGTTTTGAAACTGTCAGCGACATAGAGTAGTCGACTAACTGACATTAACTAAGTTAATGTTGACAGATTGCACTACTTGGATGCATTAGTGAAGTACAAGTTCGCTAGGCAGCTACTAATCTATATCTTGCTTTCGAGTGTATAACTAATGCGTGATCATAATTTCATTTGCCATTTTATGAGCGGTAACAGGCCACAACGTTGTGGTATTCCGTGCTTACGTAGTTGGTTTACTGTTAGATTTGTCCATGCCCAAATGCCTCTCTAAAATGGATTTAGAGCAATCCCAACTAACTAACAAATTAATGTAAACAACAATAAGCAAGTTGGATAACATAACTACCTCTATTATTATTTTGTCGGACAACCACCTTCCTAAAAAATGACCCTCCTGTCTGAATAAAACATCTGTGCGGGAGTCTACTGAAGTTTCCTGACAGTTTATGACTGTTAGCAAGCACGCAGCCATGCGTGCTATGCTGGAGTTTGCAGTTCCCAGCCTGGTGTAAGTTAAATGCAACGTAATGTTATATATATTCATACAGTGCTTTTGAAGCATGCACGAGTCTGGCCCTGTATACTGAAATGCATCACTAAACTGTTTAAGTGTCTTCAAAGTGGGTCCAAATAGTATCAGGTATTTCTCCCCTTTGTCATTTCAACAAAGTTCCGACAGCTGCTTCCTTTCTGTAAAACATACAGACATACCTCTTACCGGGACCCCAGAATCAGTCTTCTTGTTGGGCTCAGTGGAGCTTGGCTGAATGAGTGATGTTTAGGAACAGTTGTCTAGTTGGCACCCAGTTCGGCAAACTGTCTGTGTGCAATGGTCTGATGTGTTTAGTGTCGCCACAGCCACCATATTACAGTCACTGAAAGTCTGAAATATTAATATAGACCTTAGCATCCTTTGCACCATAATAAAGACTGGCTTATGCAAACATTTCTACAGGGGGAGTCACAATTATGCAAAATGACAGACTATATTCCGTATCAAGTATACATTGATAGTTTGTAAAAAATAAAAATAAAATAAATACATGTAACAAAATAACCTGTCTCATACAGCCTTGTAGACGGTGATATTTTTTACTGGTGTATTATAGAATCCCTGGCTATCAATCTGTTTAATACCACCCATTCCGTTTCTATACTTAGTCTCTAATAATGCAATACACAATAGGAACTGTGCCTCAAAATGAAAGCGAATGCAAGCCTTACAGTTAATACTGTGTCACTGTCTTTAAGGAGCACACTTTTACATGGGAATATCAAGCATATTTGTTTTTAGAAAACCTCTTAATTTGGCCGCTGCCCACTTCCACCCTTCAAAGCATATGTGCAGGATGCAATATTTTCCGCTTGGAATTCAGCCTAAGTCACTTTCAGGAAGTGGTGTAACCTTTGCAAGGGTTGTTATGGAAACCCTCGGACATTCACCAGGGTGTTGGGGTCGGCGTTCTTCAGGGCAGCTGTGCCAGTCTTCGGTTAAAGGCACAGGACGGGTGTCACCATGGTCACTGCAAGGTGAAACTATATCTAGAATATTCAGTGCTTTCGGTATATCCTGTTCGCTTTTGGCACCATATCATCCTCAATGCACATTTGATTCCCCTACAGCTATTTAAACGACCTGCGTTTCCTCCGGGCGGCTTGGCTCTGGGTCGCATCGATCAGGAGCCAGCTGCACTTTGACTAGAGTCTCCGGTGGAGTCGTGGCAGCGCATAGCGCGTGCTGCTCGGGGCCGAATCGTAAACCCGACTGAGCAGTTTGATTGGCTGCTGCCACTCTGCCGTACGGCATGCTAAGCTTTTCATTCCCCTTTGACTGCTTTTCACAGCGCACACAATGCGGGGTAGTCCTATGTTCCGTTTCCTCTACTGTTCATTGTGTTTCTTTCGAACGCAACCATGACTTCTGTCACTTCGTTCAGTGATAAAACATGATACTCACAGCGAATACAGAAGCGGTCTCCTCGCGAGTGAGTAATTGAATTCCAGCCTGAAGCAACCCGTTTATAACGGCATTTTTCATGTGTGAGGCAGTTTCTGCTGTCATTGCGATAGTGAATCTTATGGGACGTTATGTCTCCTAAAGGAGCAGTCCGCTACATCGTTGTGAATAGGCCTATATATAGAACAGACATAAATTGGAGCTCTTCTATTGAGTGGGTGGGCTCTGACAGCTGATCCCGGACAAAGTGTCTTTTGCTGAATGTAGTTTTGCGCGTTTAGCGACGGGCCTCTGGCGGAAGTATCCTAAGAGCTCCAGGGAGGACTGAAGGTCCGCTTGCTTTTCAAGGACGGTGTTTATCGCGAACATTTTCCGGGTAATTGAAGTGAATGTGGTAGTCTTTGTGCCCTACGATTCCAAGTTTGTTTTTGAAGAAATTATTAAAGCTGTTAAATAAACTAGCCTGCCCTTGAGTTGGGGGGTTGCTATCACTGTCATCGGTCCCCCCTTTAATACAAATTGTTTCCCTCCCAACGGGGTCCTCAAAGATCCACAGAATCCTTGACAAATCGCGGTGCCAAAGTAGCCATCACAGCACCTTGTGAATCCGATGCTAAAGGCATACATACTGCGTTTGGGGGTTTTTGTGAGTAAAAATGTTCTGTTGGTACAGGGAACCCAAAAGTGTTCTGGAAGATGCCGTGGGACGGAGGCTAATCATTTAGGAAAAGCGGACGCTGTGCTCTTTAAGCTATTTTTTGTCGTGTTATGTCCAGCCTGCAGTATCGATTAATGCGTTGCTATCCTAGGAGCTTAATGGAATTGATGGACAGAGAAAGCGATGCGATTTGGCCTGCAGGAAACATGCTTTCTAATTAGGTGTGCCTTAATTCCATCTGCTGTTCTTTTTATGAAGGCTGAGGGATGCTCTGGCCTTGACTTTTGTGATTTTATTTACCTTCACAGTTGTAAACAACCAGAACCAGTTTTTTGTCTCTCTCCATTGAGCATACGTATTACTCTCAATACGACCATATCTGTGTTACAGGAGAGAAAATAAAATATCAAGTATATCTACACAGAAGATGGACGATGGACAGTTTAATACAGCATCGTTGTTGTATTATTGTGTTGTGCTTGCATATTGACCATTTTAATACACAATCAGTGTTGTGTCACTGTGTTGTGCAGCATATTGACCTTTTTAATACAGAATCAGTGTTGTGTCACTGTGTTGTGCTTGCATATTGACCATTTTAATACTACATCAGTGTTGTGTCACTGTGTTGTGCTTGCATATTGACCATTTTAATACTGCATCAGTGTTGTGTCACTGTGTTGTGCTTGTGGTATAAAGTGCCAGTGGTCATAAGCAGTAGTGGTATAAAGTGGCAGCGGTCATAGGCAGTAGTGGTATAAAGTGCCAGCGGTCATAAGCAGTAGTGGTATAAAGTGGCAGCGGTCATAAGTAGTAGTGGTATAAAGTGCTAGCGGTCATAAGCAGTAGCGGTATAAAGTGGCAGCGGTCATAAGTAGTAGTGGTATAAAGTGCTAGCGGTCATAAGCAGTAGCGGTATAAAGTGGCAGCGGTCATAAGTAGTAGTGGTATAAAGTGCTAGCGGTCATAAGCAGTAGCGGTATAAAGTGCTAGCGGTCATAAGCAGTAGTGGTATAACATGCTAGCGGTCATAAGCAGTAGTGGTATAAAGTGGCTGCGGTCATAAGCAGTAGTGGTATAAAGTGGCTGCGGTCATAAGCAGTAGTGGTATAACATGCTAGCGGTCATAAGCAGTAGCGGTATAAAGTGCTAGCGGTCATAAGCAGTAGTGGTATAAAGTGGCAGCGGTCATAAGTAGTAGTGGTATAAAGTGCTAGCGGTCATAAGCAGTAGCGGTATAAAGTGGCAGCGGTCATAAGTAGTAGTGGTATAAAGTGCTAGCGGTTATAAGCAGTAGCGGTATAAAGTGCTAGCGGTCATAAGCAGTAGTGGTATAACATGCTAGCGGTCATAAGCAGTAGTGGTATAAAGTGGCTGCGGTCATAAGCAGTAGTGGTATAAAGTGGCTGCGGTCATAAGCAGTAGCGGTATAACATGCTAGCGGTCATAAGCAGTAGCGGTATAAAGTGCTAGCGGTCATAAGCAGTAGTGGTATAAAGTGGCTGCGGTCATAAGCAGTAGTGGTATAACATGCTAGCGGTCATAGGCAGTAGTGGTATAAAGTGCTCGCAGTCATAAGCAGTAGTGGTATAAAGTGCTAGCGGTCATAGGCAATAGTGGTATAAAGTGCTAGCGGTCATAAGCAGTAGTGGTATAAAGTGCTAGCGGTCATAGGCAGTAGTGGTATAAAGTGGTTGCGGTCATAAGCAGTAGCGGTATAAAGTGGCAGCGGTCATAAGCAGTAGCGGTATAAAGTGGCAGCGGTCATAAGCAGTAGCGGTATAAAGTGCTAGCGGTCATAAGCAGTAGTGGTATAAAGTGCTAGCGGTCATAAGCAGTAGCGGTATAAAGTGGCAGTGGTCATAAGCAGTAGTGGTATAAAGTGCTAGCAGTCATAAGCAGTAGCGGTATAAAGTGCTAGCGGTCATAAGCAGTAGTGGTATAAAGTCCCAGCGGTCATAAGCAGTAGTGGTATAAAGTGCTAGCGGTCATAAGCAGTAGCGGTATAAAGTGGCAGTGGTCATAAGCAGTAGTGGTATAAAGTGCTAGCAGTCATAAGCAGTAGCGGTATAAAGTGCTAGCGGTCATAGGCAGTAGTGGTATAAAGTGCTAGCGGTCATAGGCAGTAGTGGTATAAAGTGCTAGCAGTCATAAGCAGTAGCGGTATAAAGTGCTAGCGGTCATAGGCAGTAGTGGTATAAAGTACTAGCGGTCATAAGCAGTAGTGGTATAAAGTACTAGCGGTCATAAGCAGTAGCGGTATAAAGTGCTAGCGGTCATAGGCAGTAGTGGTATAAAGTGCTAGCGGTCATAAGCAGTAGTGGTATAAAGTGGCAGCGGTCATAAGCAGTAGTGGTATAAAGTGGCAGCGGTCACAAGCAGTAGTGGTATAAAGTGCTAGCGGTCATAAGCAGTAGTGGTATAAAGTGCTAGCGGTCATAAGCAGTAGTGGTATAAAGTGGCTGCGGTCATAAGCAGTAGTGGTATAAAGTGCTAGCGGTCATAAGCAGTAGCGGTATAAAGTCCCAGCGGTCATAGGCAGTAGTGGTATAAAGTGCTAGCAGCAGCCGGTGTTCTCTGACAGTGCCCTTTAATTATTTAATTGGTCTCCCAGAATAAAAGGAGTCCTGTTCTCCAGACCAGTCTAGGCATGGCGCATGGCTGCCTCTGTGACAGCAGGTGCAGGTCACCCCAGGAAAGCTCTACGTCTGTACTCCACAGTTTTAGATTTGTAATCAGACAGTTCACACATGGTTAAAGTGCAGACTGTCAGCTTTTATTAAAGGGGTTTTTTATACACGTTGGTTTCACCCTGTAGAAATTACAGCACTTTTAATACATAGTCCGCCCATTTCAGGACACCGTAATGTTGGGGACAAATGGCTTCACAGGTGTTTGTGATTAGATTGCTTCCTTGCGGCAGGTATAAGACAGCTGGCAGTATCTGGTTTTGATTCGAGCTTTTGATTGCGTTTGGAGTCTGTTATTGGTGTTTGTGAACTTGAGGACCAGAGTTTTGCCAATGAAAGTCAAGGAAGCCTGAGAAGTAATGAGGCTGAGAAATAAGGGGCAGACCTGTTTTGGCCTAAGCCGTCCTCAGTGTCTCAAGTTCTTCTGACAAACAGGAAATATAAAACCAGAATAAACATGACATCACAATAGCCAATTATATATGTAAATGAGCTTCTAAATGATTGAATAATTATACAATCAATAATGACCAAAACCTGTCTTAGGCCAATGTGTATGACAAGAAGGCTAGGCAGGCTAATAAGAAAAATAAGAAAAACACCAGTTGCAGCAACAACCATATTATTTTGAATAGGATACACATATATAAATACATACACATATATATACACACATACACTAAGTTCGAGGCATCCATCTCCTAATTCAAAAACAGATACATGAAATGAAATGTAAGATCCACAAAAACAGTGTTTAATTAATGATGGTTCAGAAATGAGTCCATGCAAACCCCTGCAGGCCAAAGACAACGAGGGGATCTATAAAAAACAAGATAACTCAAAATCATCCTTCATCCCCGAACACCTTGTATCTAAAGTAAATTGCCAATAAGCCCCTCTCCTTAGGATATGTTTATTTAAATCTCCCCCCCTTCTGCTCATTTGGATGTTCTCTATACCGATGCATCGCATTGTTTGCACTGTATGTTTATGTTCTAAAAAGTGTCTTGCAACTGACGAATTCACATCTCCCCTTCTAATTGCGCTTTTGTGCTCACTTATGTGGGTTTTAAGGGGCCTTGTGGTCTGACCCACGTAGCCCCGTCCACCAGGACAAAGTAAAAGATAAATTAAATTGTTTGTGTTGCATGTTATGCGTTGTTTGATTTTAAACTTCTTCCCAGTTTGGGGATGAGTGAAACAATCTGTTTTTACCAAATTGTTGCAGGACACACAGTTGTGACACGGAAAACAACCCGGTGGTATCGGGAAGTATGGTGATCTAGGTTTGTAGTGGTCGGCACAGACCAATCTGTCACCAAGGTTACGACCTCTGTAATGAGAAAATAGAGGAGGATCAACAAAAACATCTTTAAGTTGAGGATCTGTTGACAGAATGTGCCAACGTTGCCGTACAACGGATTGGATGGCAGAACTTTGCAAACCATATGTAGAGGGAAATATTTTTACTTTGAGCGCATGGGTTGGTAATTCTTTTTTTGATAAAAAAAAAGGGGGGGGGGGAGAACAGTCAGAGACATAGGCCAAACCTTAGGTTTACAAAAATCAACTGTTTTGGCACATCAATAAGAAGAAAGAGCATCAGTGAGCTCAGTAATTGCGAAGGGCCTGGCAGTCTAAGAAGGATCTTTATTGGTGATGACTGAAGAATTCTCACCATACTGAAGAAAATCCCCCGAACACCTGTTCGACAGGTCAGAAGCACTCCTCAGGAGGCAGGCGTGGATGTGTCAGTGTCCACTGTTTGCAGAAGAATTTGTCTTTGTCCCAAACATTATGGGGCTCACTGTATCAAAATATATAAGGACTGCAGTGGCTATTGCAAGGTTATTTAATAGGGTTCTCTTACTGCAGTCAGCCTTGGGCCTAAGATCATTCTGGAAACGTCATAATGGAATCTTTGGCCCCAGGCTAAGCTTTGTTTTACACCTGAGTCCTCAAAAGTGCGAGAGCACCAACCTTAGACGGCCCGGGACTGGTTTAGCGCTGCTCCAGAGCGAGGTAAACGTTGAGTTCCTGGTGTGAGTTCTCGAAACGGTTCAGAGAATATCCGAGCCTGCTGGATAGCCCTGGGGTTAAGTACGGTAGCGTTGTAAACGTGATGGGAACCAAGCCCAGGACCGCGAGTAGTCAGGCAGTTAAGATAAGTAAGTGTGAAAGCCCAATACATTTTTAAAATGTTGCATTTTGTTGCTGTAGTAAATGCAAGGTATTACTTCTGGATAATAAAGAGCACAAACCTACTTGTTTGTTCACTCCAGTTTTAATTTTAATCTAATCCTGCTGTTGCTTAGATCCTTATTGACACACAGCTGAGGATTAATCCTGTCTGCTTTGACCCCCCTGCCATTCAAAATTCCTGAAAGAGTAGTTTCTTAGTTTGGTTATGCATGCTCCTGAAGACCTGAATCAGTTTGTTATAGAAAGACGTGGGACTTGACCTACCACTAAAGGTCCTTATAAAATGGCCCTCTGGATGGTGCAGTCTGATTTAAAAGGCATGCCCAGTGTTTTAAGGGAAGACTGAAGATCAGCTGAAATTTATCTTTCTCAAACATCATTTTAAACTCATTTTAACACAAACTGTCACTTGGTATATTAGGAAATAAATGAATATTAGGCGAGGTTTTCCTTCATTATGTGTAGCCTACATCTTGATAGTATGATAACAGATCTTGAAAAATATAACAGATTTAAAAGTTTCCTGTGTTACGCTACAATAATATATTATGAGCACAACAGTTGGTATTATAACACACTGCCATAAATAATACATTTTGCATTAGTTAAAATGCTCCCAGCTGGTGCATTGCTTACACAAGGGCTGCCCATCCCTGTTCCTGGAGATCTACCATCCTGTAGGTTTTCACTCCAACCCTAACAAAGCACACCTCATTCAACAGCTAGAGCAGGGCTGCCCAACCCTGCTCCTGGAGATCTACCGTCCTGTAGGTTTTCACTCCGACCCTAACAAAGCATACCTCATTCAACAGCTAGAGCAGGGCTGCCCAACCCTGCTCCTGGAGATCTACCATCCTGTAGGTTTTCACTCCGACCCTAACAAAGCATACCTCATTCAACAGCTAGAGCAGGGCTGCCCAACCCTGTCCCTGGAGATCTACTGTCCTGTAGGTTTTCATTTCAACCCCAATTTGGCACACCTCAGTGAGATCTCTTGCTGAGCAGCCATGATTTATGCAAACTACAAGCATGATGTGTGGAAAGATCAGAGCATTAATTTGCCAGCATGTAAAGTAATTAAATGCTTTGAATTTTTAAAAATGATTATGAATGAAACGGCTTACATCAGTGGAATGGGGTTCCAGGTTTTTCAGAAGGTCTGCATTTAGAAACGTAAACAAGAAGTCCAAAACCTGAATATAAAACATAAAACGACAATTAGATTTTTGGCTTTGTTTTATACAATGCATATACATTTCAGAGTCATCAGAGTTAATCTTTTCCTGCACAAACTAATTTTGACCTCAGTGAGTTTGTGTTGGTAAAGATCAACACTGATCTTTTGTTTGCTTGTTTTGTTTCAAAAATATAAAGCAGTTATGAAATAGCCCTACAAAACAAGCGTAAATATATTTTCAGTTGGAGGAGAGCACATTTAATGGGAGCCGATACAAAACTTGAAAATCCTTTTTTTGAGCTGTGAATGGAAGTCTTTTTTTGGGTGAAGTATGTTGTATTAACAGTACGCAGGAATGTTATTGTGTTTTTAAAATGCAAATCTCTTTCCTCTACAAATCCATTCCAGAAGGATTAGTTTACCACACCCCCAACTGTATGTCAACATCAAATCATCCAAAGGGGCCTAAAATTAAAGTCAGGCTTTACTTCCAGTTAGTTTACTGACTGGAAAAAAATGAAAAAATATGACAATTCAGTTCACCCTTGTCATTTTGGGTCTCGCATGGCTGGCTTAAACATGATCTTAGTCAAATGTGCTCTGCACCAATGAATTTTAATAATGGCCAAGATTCCATTTTAGAATTGTGGTCAAACAATCCACATGTGGTTAAAGTGCAGATTCCCAACCTTTAGTAAAGATATACATTTTCATTTCACCATGTAGAAATGTCAACATTTTTTAATACTTAGTATCCTCCATTTCTGGGCACCATAATGTTTGGGACAATTGGCTTATAAGGTATTTCTGATTAGTCAGGTGTGTTAAATTGTTTCCTTAGTGCAAGTATAAGACTGCTTTCATTATCTAGTCTGGGTTCTAGGCTTTTGATTGCCTTTGGAGTCTGTAATTGGCACTTGTCACCCAGGGCCAGACTTGTGCCAATGAAAGTCAAGGAAGCCAGTATAAAGCCAGTGTAAGAAATAAGAACAAATCAGGCAGAGACATTGGCCAAACCTTAGGCTTACCAAAACCAACTATTTGGAACATCATTAAGAAAGATTGCGCTGATAAGCTCAGTAATTGCAAAGGGCCTGGTAGGCCAAGGAAGACCTCTACAGTTCATAACCAAAGAATTCTCACTATAATGAAGAAAAACACATGCTTGTAACCATCTTTAGGAGGCAGGTGTGGATGTGTCAGGATCTACTGTCGCAGAAGACACAAACAGAACTACAGAGGCTACACTGCAAGATGCAAACCACCAGTTCACCACAAAACATGATGGCCAAGTTAGTTTGCTAAGTAGTACCAAAAAGAGCCTGCAGAGTTATGGAAAAAGGTCTTGTGGATAGATGAGACCAAGATTCCCTTGCATCATAGTGATGGCCAGAGCAAAGTGTGGAGCCCCAAAGGAGCAGCCCAAGATCCAAAGAGCCTCCTCCCCATCTGTGAAACATGGTGGTGGGGTGTTATGGTTTGGTCATGTATGGCTGCCACAGGTACTGGCTCACCTGTCTTCACTGATGATGTAACTGCTGATAGCAGCAGAAGCAGAATGAATTCTGAAGTGTACAGAACCATTTTATCTGCTCAGTTTCAAGCAAATGCCGCCAAGCACTTTGAATGATGCTTCAAGACAATGGTCCCAAACACACAGCTAATGCAACAAAGGAGTTTTTCAAAGCCAAAAATAGGAAAATCCATTACTGGCCATGCCATTCACCTGATCTAAATTGATAAAAATATTTTTAAAAAAAATGCTGTAATTTCTACGTGGTATTAAGAATCTGAGAAACAAAACAAATCAAGAAAAAATTTATTTGTGGAGCTCACTCCAGTTTGCCAGCAGGGTGTAAGAGGTAGAATTTAGGTTTTGGATGAATTATTTCTCCATCTGAGTAAAATCGAATGTGTGTAATCCATGATTCTGCATTAATGCACCAACCGCAAATTATAATTGGTTATAACTGACATCCAATAAATCACATTTTGAATTAAAACAGGTGGAAGCTCGGTATACTTCGGCAGCTCAAAGGGAGACCAGGACTCTGCAGAAGACGTTTTTTTTTTTTTATTAAAAAAAATCCTGATCACACATTCCTGTCAGCCGGATCTAGGTGATGCCGTGAATGCTAGCTAGTAACAGCCTTTCCTCTCTCTATTTGCCACTGTGATTGGGCACAGCACGAGATGGGAGCAAGATTTCTTAAAATTATCTGTGCACGTTCACCGTTTTAATCCACTATGGTCCCTGCATCGTTTTATCAGACACATACACGCACTGCTAAGAATTGGAAATGCAGCGCCGGTGGAAGTCGTGCGAGGTGATTTCGGAGCCCAGCGCGTGCCAATCGTGACGGCACCAACGGTAACTTTCCCTCATTTGGTCCCGCGGAGTTGCGTTTCGATGGTACGGTTTCCTCCATTAGCTTATCCACTGGATCCGAATAGCACTTAGTCTGTATCCCCCAAACGCGGTTTACTTTATTCTCGCTTTTTATTAGCGGGACCATGTGAGCCTAGTATTGTTTCTCGGCGCTTGGACGCGGTGGTTCTCGGGGCAGGTTGTTGTAATTTCGCAATTAGAGTAACTGTTGTTACCGCCTCCCAAAGCTCGCCGCCTCTTATGTGTGTTGTGAGATGGTGGTGAGGCTCAAAACATAGCCTACATCTTTTTCATGGCTTTATGTGCCGATCCCGCGACACCCGGTTCGTTTAATTGGGTAATCGCTTATTCACGGCGCTTTGTACGGGCTCCACACAACAGTCTTTATGTCAGCGGTAGGCCTAATTCAACCGATCTTTTTCAGCGATTTTCCCCCACTGTTTTGGAAGCATTCAATTTCCTGTTTTTCCTCAATTTTACGGTTAACCCAGCCTTCCCCGTTTTTTTCCTCAGGTCCGTTTACAGATGTCGTCACTACCACCCTGAAGCTTGCCAACCCAACCGACAGGAATGTGTGTTTTAAAGTCAAGACGACCGCGCCGCGCCGGTACTGTGTTCGGCCAAACAGCGGCGTCATCGATGCAGGAACTTCAATCAATGTCTCCGGTAGGTCAGACTGTCTTCTGGGGGGATTTGGGTTGGGGACTTTAAAAAGAAAAAAAAAAGTTGTAGGCTACTAGTGTTTCATTAATGTCACCTCTTTATTCACTGGTCTGGAAATGTTGTTAGCTAGTATTAATAGCTCACATTAATCAGTTCAGTGTATTTCTGTGTCTCCAGTATTCAAAATCACAAAGTCACATTGGATAAGAATATCTGCTAAATGAATGTAATCTACAAATAACCTAATATCGCATCCGTGGCTTCAGCATGATTTGGACATTGTTTGATTTGTTTGGTCGAACATTGATCGGATGTTTCTGTAATACAAAGTCATAAACCTCCAAAATAAGCACTTCAGTGCTTGGAAATTAAATTAGGGACTAACCACAAGGTGATATTCTCTTGCGAGTCATGGAAAAAATACCTTGTATGACTAATCTTCTGTTAGCTAGTGCTATTCCCCAAATATGATGAATGGAAACACTGCGGGCCTCTCTGTGGACAAGATATAGAGGCATAAGTCAGATATTAGTGCAGGTATGCGATCAGTTAGGATTCTTCCTGATTCATGAGGAAATACTGATGTTCAGACTAATGGTCTCAACTTGAGGCAGTCGACTGAGGTATGTCATAAGCACACACAGCAAGATCTCTCGCATGCTGCAACAGCTCATAGCAGGAGAGAATGTTCAGTGATAAAGCCAAACACCAGCAGGCCCAGAGACATGTAGAGAATGGGTATCAATAAAATAAAATCAGTATTTCCTGATTCATCAGAAAAAATCAAGAACGATCGCAAGGTTGAAGTGAAAAGACCGGGCGGCCCCCATTGCCTCCACAACTGTGGCCCCTGCTGGCCCCTCCTGGGGACTGTGGCCCCTGCTGGCCCCTCCTGCTGACTGTGGCCCCTACTGGCCCCTCCTGGGGACTGTGGCCCCTGCTGGCCCCTCCTGGGGACTGTGGCCCCTGCTGACAGCGAGCGGAGGGGCCTGCATGTCTCTGCTGTGCTCTGAGTCTGATGCGGGTGGGGGGGGGGGGGGGGGGGATGGGGGGGGATCTTGTTTCCTGGCTCGGCCCCTGAGTGCTGTCCGCCGCCTGCGACTCGTCTTGCATCGCTGGGGTCTGGTGTCTGGCAGCTCTCCGGAGGGCTGGACTGGAAACTGCCAGAGAGTGTCAGACCTCCCCGGGTCTCTGCACAACACATGCAGCAGCCATATACGTCAAATGTTCTCGACTTCAGCGTCCAGCAAAGGCTTTGCTGCAGGGCTGGCCCGTATTAATCACAGTCTTGTGTGGGGAAAAGTGTTAACTGAAGATCCACAGCTTTCTGGGTGCTTAGCTCGGAAATTAGCCCTGAAATTAAAAAGTGGGGGAAAAAAGTTTTTTGTGTCCTCAGAACATTGTGTTGACAAATCTAAGACAAATATTGTCTGGAGAAATATATATCCTGGAAACTTCTGGAAACCAGCTCAGTCCACCAGTCCTCCCCACTGCAGATGACATCACTGTGTTCGGCCACCTGCGGCCCCCATCAGGGGCCCTGACTCCGAGCCAGTCTGAAGCTGTCCATTCAGATCGCCTGCCCTGCAGTACAGCTCGCTCCTGGCTTCCCATAATCCCCAAAGGGCTTTAAAGCCAGCGGTACTGCAGGATTTAGCATGACCAAAAGGAAAAGGCTGTACTCCCATCTCAAAATAAATGCATTTGCTTGCTAAAACCAGAGTCTGATGGAAAGTTTACATTTTTGGTAACCCACAGGGCCAATTTAGCTGTCTACACTGCTTACTGAAAACTAACAGAGTTTTGACATCTGATGAGATGTTTTTCAAAAGTTAGTAAAATAAATTATATCTGCTCTGGCCTGGAGTGCTGTCCTTGAATTCACTTGTGCTAAGCATGCAGGGAAGTGGAGTGTGCTGTGATGTGGGAGATTTCCCAGAATGCAGCTGCATCTTATGCACGTTTGTGAAACCAGTGTTTACATTTATCACAGAAAACACTGAAAATATTCTGAGGTATTTGTCTGGAAGGTTAGCTGCAGCTCATGCATATTTCTGACTGAACATTCTCACGATTCTTGCAGTCATTTATGAATTGAACTTATAAAATCTCTCAACTTTGAGTTTTTTTAGTGCAATAACTGCATTTTTTTATAACTGAAGTCATTTTGTGTCTCCCAGTAGTGGTAGGAGACAGAATGAATGCATTGCATCCATGGCAACCCACTTTGCTGGCGCTCGGCAGCCATTTTGTGCCAGAATCCCCATCATGCATCCGCAGGGCTGTTTTATTTCTATATATTTAACGTGGGAAGCATGAGCAGGTGGCTAGATTGGGAACACCCACAGTTCTAAGACTCGTGTTCATTGGACAGTGTAAAACTTTGCAGTCCTAGTACTGGTCGATATTTCTGCTGTGTGTAAACTTCTGAATTGTCACTTGCATGTCAGTCGTTAATGGGGAACATAAAACAAGGAGAGCATTAATTAGTGAATAACGCTTTAATCTGAATTGATATTAGCCCATTTCCAGACATTTAGCCCTGGAAGCTAAGTGTTCGGACTTATGACGGGCTCAGATTTTTAGCAGGGTTAGGCTGTTGGACTAATTTCGGACGTCACAGACACATTCCGCCATTCAGCACCTTGTCGGGCGCCACGTCGTCGGCATTGGTGTAAGGGACGCGATCAGGACCCAGTCTCCGGCTGTCCCAGACCTCCCGATATTTTTGAACTTGTTTAATTAGTTTAAACTCGTAGTTTCAGCTATTAAAGACGAGCTTTGCGACCGGTGATCCACAGCAGCCAATGAGCTCGCAGGAAAGCCGTTTGTGCAGAAAGCTGGAATAAACTCTAGCACTCTAACAGAATCATGGCCTCGGGAGAAAAAAAAAACAACAGCACCCCACCTTCTACATGGACAGATAAATCAGGTGGAAAGGAGGCAGGCTGAACTCTGGAAGCAACACGGCTGTTTTTTTGGGAAGACGACAGACTCGGCACAATCATGGAGCAGCAACTTTCTTAAATGTCTGAAATATTAGACTTTGACCAGAGCTCAGTCAGTCTCAATGCAGCATTTATTGTGGTTTGAACCTGACAAATTGCTTCAAAGTTCAGATTTTCACGTTTATTCTGTTGAGACAGCGGAATATCGACATCCCTCATGACCAAAACCCAGTGGAGAGTGACGGAGTGTAGCACAGTGGGTAAGGAACTGGGCTTGTAACCGAAAAGTCGCAGGTTCGATTCCTGTTGTACCCTTGAGCAAGGTACTTAACCGGAATTGCTTCAGTATATATCCAGCTGTATAAATGGATACAATGTAAAATGCTGTGTAAAAGTTATGTAAGTCGCTCTGGATAAGAGCGTCTGCTAAATGCCTGTAATGTAATGTAACGAGAGTTCTGTAGTTGGTGACCCCCCTTCTGTGCTGCGGTGGTCAGACATAGATGTACAGGATAGAAGGTCAGGTAGTGCTTGCTGGACAGCAGCATTAAGATTCTGTTGGTTTTGTGGTCTGAGCCCAGCGTTAGCCGAGGGGCTAAAAACTAGGCCTTCAGTTGATGTTTCAGTCCATGTTAGCCCTGCTGCAGCCACGCACCTTGCTCTTCAGCCCAGTAGGGGGCGATGTGCCCTGTACAGTCACTCTGCAAAGAAAACTCCCTGAAGAAAAATTGGACGCAGAATTAGGAATTTGGAGCAGTCTGCCAGCGCTGTCAGCTTGTGTTATTTTCCCATTTTGCACATTTCATTCTTCATAGCAGCTTGCAGCACTTTGCTGTCCTGTCAGTTCTGTGTAGAGATGCTGGTCTGTATAGTGATGCTGGTCTGTTCTGTGTAGTGATGCTGGTCTGTGTAGTGATGCTGGTCTGTGTAGTGATGCTGGTCTGTGTAGAGATGCTGGTCTGTATAGTGATGCTGGTCTGTTCTGTGTAGTGATGCTGGTCTGTGTAGAGATGCTGGTCTGTATAGTGATGCTGGTCTGTACAGAGATGCTGGTCTGTGTAGTGATGTTGTTCTGTGTAGTGATGCTGGTCTGTGTAGAGATGCTGGTCTGTATAGTGATGCAGGTCTGTGTAGAGATGCTGGTCTGTTCTATGTAGTGATGCTGGTCTGTGTAGAGATGCTGGTCTGTGTAGTGATGCTGGTCTGTGTAGAGATGCTGGTCTGTGTAGTGATGCTGGCTGTTCTGTGTAGAGATGCTGGTCTGTGTAGTGATGCAGGTCTGTGTAGAGATGCTGGTCTGTTCTGTGTAGTGATGCTGGTATGTATAGTGATGCAGGTCTGTGTAGAGATGTTGGTCATTATAGTGGTGCTGGTCTGTTCTGTGTAGTGATGCTGGTCTGTGTAGAGATGCTGGTCTGTATAGTGATGCTGGTCTGTACAGAGATGCTGGTCTGTGTAGTGATGCTGGTCTGTTCTGTGTAGTGATGCTGGTCTGTGTAGTGATGCTGGTCTGTGTAGAGATGCTGGTCTGTATAGTGATGCTGGTCTGTTCTGTGTAGTGATGCTGGTCTGTGTAGAGATGCTGGTCTGTATAGTGATGCTGGTCTGTTCTGTGTAGTGATGCTGGTCTGTGTAGTGATGCTGGTCTGTGTAGAGATGCTGGTCTGTATAGTGATGCTGGTCTGTTCTGTGTAGTGATGCTGGTCTGTGTAGAGATGCTGGTCTGTATAGTGATGCTGGTCTGTACAGAGATGCTGGTCTGTGTAGTGATGTTGTTCTGTGTAGTGATGCTGGTCTGTGTAGAGATGCTGGTCTGTGTAGTGATGCTGGTCTGTGTAGAGATGCTGGTCTGTATAGTGATGCAGGTCTGTGTAGAGATGCTGGTCTGTTCTATGTAGTGATGCTGGTCTGTGTAGTGATGCAGGTCTGTGTAGAGATGCTGGTCTGTTCTGTGTAGTGATGCTGGTATGTATAGTGATGCAGGTCTGTGTAGAGATGTTGGTCATTATAGTGGTGCTGTTCTGTATAGTGATGCTGGTCTGTGTAGTGATGCTGGTCTGTGTAGAGATGCTGGTCTGTATAGTGATGCAGGTCTGTGTAGAGATGCTGGTCTGTATAGTGATGCAGGTCTGTGTAGAGATGCTGGTCTGTTCTATGTAGTGATGCTGGTCTGTGTAGAGATGCTGGTCTGTGTAGTGATGCTGGTCTGTATAGTGATGCTGGTCTGTGTAGAGATGCTGGTCTGTATAGTGATGCTGGTCTTTGTAGTGATGCTGGTCTGTATAGTGATGCTGGTCTGTGTAGAGATGCTGGTCTGTATAGTGATGCTGGTCTGTGTAGTGATGCTGGTCTGTATAGTGATGCTGGTCTGTGGTTAGGGCTGGGCAGGTGCACACAGGGCAGTTCCTAGGGCTTCCTGCTGTGGCCCTGCCTGTGCAGGGGCTCTGAAGTGCAGTGCTCTGGGCTCCCAGGCAAACCTGCCATCAGCTCCAGCACACGCAAAGGCAGCAGAGCTGAAACTCACAGGCTGAGCTCCAGTGCTCTGCGGAGCCCGCAGTGGAAATGGGACTGCTAACCAAAGGTCTTTCCTTTGATGGCTTTAGTGCTATTCCTCCCTACCCCCCCATATCCCCCCCCACCCCCACCCCCACGGTAGCAGCCCTGCATGGTGAGTGGTCCATCAGCACAGCTGTTGTGTGCCACTGTGCAGAAATATGCCTTAGACTGTCAACACCACACCCTTTTGTTTGGTTGTCAGGCTGATCCACAAGCCCCCCCCCTCCCCCCCATACCAGGGGCTGTTCAGCCAGCAGCCACGGGGTCTAATGCAGGTCTCCAGTGGGGAAAGTGTAATTCAGACTTCTCTAAACTTGCAGCTGTGCCCTCCTCAGCTTCAGTGTGGAGCTTGACTGCCTCCTCCTGGTGGCTGAGTGGTAGGCAGTGGCGCAGATACTGCAATAACTGAGCCAAGATGGTCAACTCTATAACTCTTCACATTAAAGGTGTGGTCTCTCTCCTGTTAAGGATGAAACGTTAATAATTCTACGCCATGTCATAAGGTAATGTATCAGTGGAAATTATGGTCGCTAACCGAAGCCTCCTGTCGTTAAGGGAAACAGGAAGCTATGTGGGAGTCTGTTTGTGTTCAGTAATATCTGTGATATTCAGTGTTCAGTAATATCTGTGTTAATACACATATTCACCGAACCCAATACTATGTTTATGCTCATCTCAATCATTCACTGTTCTGCAAAAAAACATCTGGTAATTGTTTGGCCCGCATACATCATTTCACAGAAAGAACTTGCACCCCAGGAAGAAGTTGTTTCAGAACACCTGACACACAGTCTGAGTTTATATTAATAAAAAACCTATATCTATGTATTATTGAAATACATAGTCATGTAATTTATTTATTCATTTATTTTTATGCCTCTGCGACGGCACAGCCGTGGCCGGAGGCATTATGTTTTCGGGTTGTCCGTCCATCCGTCCCGATTCTCATGAACGCGATATCTCAGGAACGCCTTGAGGGAATTGTTTCAAATTTGGCACAAACGTCCACTTGGACTCAAGGATGAACTGATTAGATTTTGGTGGTCAAAGGTCAAGTTCACTGTCCTGTTCTCCTATTCTCTCGTGAACGCGATATCTCAGGTATGCCTTGAGGGGCCCACAGGGTGACGCAGAACTGATCGTACTGTTGCCCAGGGTTACAGGTGGTTAGGCAGGGATCCATGGCTCATTGCTCTCTAGCGATCCCTGCTGGTCAACCAGGTGCCCTCAGTCTGTTAGCTGAAGGTTATCAGTAGATAGTTGAATAGATTTACCTCAGGGCAGGACACTGCTGTTGCAGCGCTCTCTATGGGTTAGCATTACAACAGTACAATCTAGGCCGTGTTCGAAATGGTTTGCTTGCCTACTATTGAGTATGTAAGTTGAGTACACTGAGTTGAGTACATTTTATCTAAATGGAGCGTACTTAAAATCCCTAGATGATGCACTTATTCCCAAGGTTTTGCTGAGTGTATTCGGCAGCACACTTTTCAGGAAGTAAACTATACTTTTAGGAAGGAGGTCCCTTAAATCAGAGACGAAGAGGCGGAGCCTTTTCATGAGAAGGGCGGGACGTCTTACGACACTTCTGCGGTACCTTCGGAAAATAGTATAGAGGATATTTTTCGCTTACTGCCCATCTCGTACTAAAAATACACACTAAACAGATGGTATGTTTAGTAGACTGTGCATATTTTGACGACACAGTAGTTAGTAGGCTGTTTCAGCCGCAGTTGAAAGTTTCAACCCATAGGGGGCGCTGTGGTAGTAGTTTTCTGTCCTACTCTGTAAGCGTCTTCCTCTGGCTCCTGCACGTGCCAGCTTGGCTTTTGGGCTGCGTGTGAAAAAAAGCACGCGGCGACAGCGCTTGCTTGGAAGGACAGTGCCTGCTTGTCTCCGCTCTCCCGTGGCCTTTAATGGCATCAGTAAAAGGTAGAGTTATTTATTTGGGAGAACCCTCCTCCTCCCCCAGTGTTTTTTTTTTAGCTGTGATCCATCCGCTAAGCTCTGCTAAATACACCTCAAGGTGAAATTCTCTCTGTCTTGTCTCCTCCGTGAAAGTGCCACCAGCTGCCGAGGGTCTTTTGAGGTCGGGGGCTGCAATTAATGTCGTCATTAGCCGCCCTCTCCTGGGAGCTAATTAATTACAGCCGGTGAATCTGATCTTCTGACTGCCCTGCCTTTTTAAAGCGCGTAATTTTCCCAACAACGAGTAAGGGTCGGGCAGTTCACATCTAACGAAGATTTAACGGCAATTAGTTTCTGTGGGTTTTTTAAAGCGGGTTTTGTGCGCTGGACTACCCGTACGTGTGGATTTGAATTGCACGCTTCAACGAACATATAGATGTAGTTATACAGTGTATTTGGAGAATGTCAGGGTTGCTTTCTCTGTGGGAAAAAAATCGTATTAAAGTATTTTCTGTGTTTCTGTTCTGCCTTGTTTTGTGGAGCCGTGTCCCATTGCATGTACGGTGTCCCCCCGATGAATATTGGTGCTGACTGCACATGACATTTTTAATCTGTTTCAGCCGTCTGTTTTGAGTTTGCCGTGTAGGACTCGCGCTGATTACAGTACTCGCGCGCAAAAATGCGGCGGCGTGGTTGATCCCCCCTAGCTCGGTACTTGCACGTGCCGTATGCGAGCAAAACCCGGTAGCCACATCTGAAAGTCGGTACCGCCGCTTCAAAATTAAGAGGTCAATTGTTTTAATGAAAGCTAGCGGCAGCTTTCTGAAGTCACGCGCATATTTTGCACTGATGTTAAAATGCCTTTGAATCTCAATGCTTTTTTTGTTTTTTGTTTTTTTAAGAACGATGGTGAAGGGGTTTGCCCTGCGTCACCTATTTCAACTCTATAGACGAATCGAATGCCAGACATGAGAAACCGATCAGTGTCGGTTAAATCATTGTAACTGCTTTAAAATACCTTTTGTTCATTGGAATGACATCAAATGAGGCCAGCTGGCTCTGCACTGGTGGGTTTTAGAATATATTTGCTCGCACCTGTTTTTATTTAAGACCAGTAAAGTTACAATGAAAAACAGGGTTGGGAAGCCTGAAGAAAAGTTGTCCACAGGGGATTCGAGTAGATCCATCAATTTGGGGTCGTCATGGTGATATGCAAGTTGAATAATTCTAATTGATTCCACAGACACTTTGGACCAATAGACAAACATAAAAATGAAAATGAGTATGATTTAAACAATAATAAGCATTTATATACATTTTTTGGGGATTTTTTTCCCAATCTGGATAAGTGATTACTGCAAATGTTGTACAAAATAGCCAACATAGATACCCTAACAGATAATTTACTACATTCTGATGGATTAGGTGTCAGTCCTGTGAACTCATAAGCAGCATAAGTTATTAGTTGGTCCACTAACTAAGTGTCCGGCACAGACTAGGGTGAAGTTTCATGATTCTCCAGGCGTATGATATATTAATTGGTAAGTTGGATCTGCTCGTGAACTTCATATGGTCAGTATTAAGAGCCGGCATGTTTGACTTTTGCATTATACGCCAAATGAAAGAAAAAATACATTAACATTTCTAGACTTAGAATTGTTAAACATTTCAGCTCATGGTATTTTCTCTGGCAGGGATAAGAAGGACTGTTGATGATTTGCCCGGATTTAGGAGACATTAGAAATGTTACCATTTACGGAGCCATTAGCAGATGTGTTTCGCTTTAGTGTAGTGCGTGTTTGCTGTGTTGTGTTTGAGTTCATTACATGTCCGTTTGTTGGGATTTTACCACCTGTGCTGTAACGCTAGAGTTATATCACCAACTTGAGTGTTAATAAGGCCGAGAATAGTTCAGTTCATCTAATCAGTTTTTTTTTGTCTTAAATCTGGACTTAAGTTGGTGACACACTTGCATGACGTGTTCACAAATAGCATGAGTACATCTGGTCGTAGGTTTTTCTCCATTTCAACTCAGAAACCAGTCAGACAAACAAGACAATTCAGCACAGTACGGTATGTACATTTCTTGAATTAAAAATAAATGACAAAAATAGTAAAGCCACAGCTCAGCCAGTGCAATGATTCCATTGTCTACAGTCTTTGTCAAAGACAATTGGAAATGGACCTCAGATCATTCAGAAACTGTCTGAAGAGTTTGTCCACCAAAAAAAGCATCTTTTCCATTTGTACAGTCACGATCATTTCACATAGCTACCCCTGAGAGCAGAACTAAGGCGGATCTAACAGCCTTTGACAATGATTGTTTGACTTTTTTTGAACATTAATGACTGTTGCAGCTTGGACTGTATTCCAGCACCAGGACTCATGGGTAATGTTGCTAGCAGACAGCTCAGTCACATGATCTGAACCACATGCTAATTTACTCAAAGCTGCATGAAGGTCTCTGACTGCATTGCCTAAAATGGTGTCGTTACATTTGTGGAAGTCGCTCCCTATTGCAGAGTGGCAGTTGATAGGATGCTTGAGCGTTGGATTCTTGGCTGAAGAGGCTCAGGAGTTTGACTAAATCCAAATGTTGAAGTTGTGTGGTTAGGCCAGTATACATTTTTTTTAAATTACCAAAGCTCATAGCTTTTAAGAACTTTTGTTTTATTGTCAAGAGTGTTTTTAATGGTGAAATTCCTTCAGAATTGTATCGACCACCGGAGTGTTGAAATGACTGTAATCATCTAAACGACGCGCGGAGGGCCGCTGTACGGTTTTGTCAGTGTGCGGTTGTCGGAAGATTGGAAAAATTTGATGGGCGTGTGCGTTCCTGCATCCCGCGGGGAGCCCGTCCACAACTCCGTTCACTGATTGGATACCTTCCTGCGCGTCAAGCGCTTGTCCGTCAGAAACGCTGTTCGTCAGAAACACTGTCCGGGGCTGTCTGGGTAGTGTAGAGGTATAAGCACTCTCCTACCACCGCGAAGACCCGGGTTCAATCCCCGGCAGCGGTACTTCCGGCTTGGTCAGACGTTCCTACGAACGCAGTTGGCGGTGTTTGTGGGTGGGAAGTCGGTGAGTCCTGATCGCTGCATTAGCGACTCCTACTGGTTGGTCGGGGCGCCTGTCCAGCGGGGAGGGGATCCGGGTGCGATAGCGTGAACCTCCGCGCGCGTGACGGAGCCTGTTTGCAGCAAGACCAGCATTAAAATCAGTTTGACCTTTGACCCCTACAGCGGGCCTGCTGGTCTCAACAGCTTTGCGTTAACATGTTTCTTCAGTTAGCGTGTCAGATTGAATATGTACGATCATCATGCCATTTTATATGTTGCTTCAACCTGTTTTGATGAGTCCAGAGTTAGGCTGAAAAACAGTGCAGTCCCAGTAATCACGGAGGTAATGTCTAACCACCACCAAACATTTAGAAAGTGCTGCACAGGCCAGTGTCATTCAGCGGTTTGTTAATTTCATAAACCTCTTGCTCGCATGGCAGCTGTTGGTGTTGGCAGTGGAAATGCTCTGGGCCAATCGGAAGGGCTCTGAGGAGAAACCGAATGCAAAGCAAGATCCAAAAATACTACAGATGGAAATGCACTACAGGCCATCCAGAGATGGCACAGTGCACTATGGCATATGTGGATATTGAAAGCACACACATGCCATCTAAACACTGGGTATGTAATATGTCATGTGACTTGTCTGGAAGCAAGAAGCCCACTCTCTGTGCTTAGTGTTGATGTTCTTTTAGCATTTTTGCCTTCCTTGGCATTGTTTTTCATTCAAAATCAGAACCACTCCTGTGGTTGTGAAGAGATTTTTTTTTTCTTCTCAGAATACTGAGTTGTTTTTCAAGGGGAACTGAGCCAAGTAAATCTTTATGTGCCTAATGTAATTGAGTGGGCGTGCTCTCGGTGTTTGCGTGAGTTGCGTCTGCAGCCCTGCATGGATGTAATTTCCCCCAAAGCGGTGGTTCTGCCAGTGTTTCCTAGGGGGCTTTAATGTGGTCGGGGGAGGTGGGTTGGTGGGGAGGGGGGCATTCGCTCTGTGGGCAGTCTCGGGTCTCGCGCCCCCAGTTTTTTCTCTCTCTGTCTGTTTAGCGGTTTTTACAGCGTCGACCCTTGAACTCTTCCAGTTCTGCCATCTTGAGTTTCACCTCGTCAAGCCGAAAGAAAGGTAGAGCTCTCGCTGAGGTCAGGTTTGGTCACTCCCCGGTTGAGAGCTGAAGGCAACGCACACAAGAGGCTCATCTAGGAGCGCAGTAATGAACTCTCGATGCGCTGTAGTGTGCGTTTTAAGATTTGACTGTGCTTTGTGCTTTTTTTTTTTTTAGTTTGAAAAAGTGTGTGGTGTTGCCGAAGTGGTGGCCTCCACCATCAGCAGAATATTCCAGATTGTTTTCTTAGCGTAGTTCCATAGGGTTCCTGTGTTCTTCAACGCTGTGATGAAGACAAATGGATCCATCAAACGATTTACTTTTGTAATGCGCCATTTACAAACAGCTGTCTCCACAGGACTTCAAAATTAGACATTTTCTTGGAGGAAATTAAAAGTGAGGCAATTCAGGAAAAACTGGGAAATGATTCCCTGACCTCTTAAAAAGCGATCAGGAATGGGTCTCAATTCCAGGCCCGTTAAAAAATACTTGGACCGTGATTGGATCAGAATGGGTCACGCGCAGTTCACACAGACAAAGTGCAGAACGCAAGAAAGTTACACAGATGCTTGTAGAAAATTACCTCTAACCTCCTCTGGTTTCTGTCTTTTGCTTTCTTGCAGTAATGCTGCAGCCGTTCGACTACGACCCCAACGAGAAGAGCAAACACAAGTTCATGGTGCAGTCCCTGCTGGCTCCGCCCGAGATGACCGACATGGAGGGAGTGGTGAGCGCGCTCAGTGCGGACCTCGTCTGACATCACACCCGCCGTTCCCCCCCCCCGACTTCTGCCTCGGTGCTGTCGGACACGGGCCCTGGCGGACGGGGCAGAGGCTGGTCTGCCGGCTGCCTCTCACCGTTTTGAGCCCTTCTCTCTCATTTCTGTCACCGTCGGGGTGCCAGAGTACTCCCTTCCCCCCCCCCCCCTCTTCTTTCGCTCTTTGTACGTGGCTTTAATTAATCTCTCCATCTCCCTCTCCTCACCGTCCAGCTCAGTTGCTGACAGGTTTATGGATCCCGAGGGCCCTGTGCTCATAGTGAGACGTTAAGCGGTGGAAAGGAATGAGACCTCATTCTGGGACTTTGGTGATGTGGCAGCTGAGTTCTGTGTGTGTGCATGCATCTGAAGAGCAGGACGGGGAACGGCCGCAATCCCAGATCATGAGTAATCCGCTGTCCCAGTGCGATTTCCCCCCCTCCGTAGCCCAGGGGCTCATCCCCAGGCCCAGCCGCCATCTTTCGAAGAAGTGTCCCATTACCGGCCTGCTGACGTGACGCTGCATAATGAGGATGCTCTTCCAGGCAGTCCGTCGAACGCGGCTCCATCACGCCGTCCGTCCTCTGCGTTAATCCCCCCTTCCTCTGTCCCTCTCTCTCCGCCTCTCTGTGTGCAGTGGAAGGAAGCCAAGCCGGAGGACCTGATGGACTCCAAGCTGAGGTGCGTCTTCGAGATGCCGGCGGAGAACGATAAAACGGTGAGCAGGCCGCCCGCGCGCGGGAATGCCGCTAGCCGCTAGCTCTCGCGCGCGCTGGCTTCCCGCCGCTTGTGAAACGTGTCATCGGACGGCGCGCTGTGACCCCCGGCCGTTTGCCAAACCCGCTCAACTCCTCTGGGCCCACGTTCAATTTGCGTACAAAATTTATTATTGTTCTGGTTTTTTCAAACCACACACAGCTGTTGAGACATCATCTCTCCTGGGTGACCGAAACAGTATTCATAACAAAACATGGGAGAAATGGCTGATTTAGGTGATTAATTGGGTTCGAGTAGAAAGTGAAATTCTGTTCTGAGAGTCATTTCCACCATCGTGAGTGAAATGAGAAACAGCTTGAATCTCTGGACTTTCACTGTTTGTGTAAAAGAGCGTAGTACCCTATCTCCATGGAGACAGCTGTTTGTGTAAAAGCACGTAGTACCCTATCTCCGTGGAGACTCAGCTGTATGTTTAAAACCACGTAGTACCCTATCTCCGTGGAGACTCAGCTGTATGTTTAAAACCACGTAGTACCCTATCTCCGTGGAGACTCAGCTGTATGTTTAAAACCACGTAGTACCCTATCTCCATGGAGACAGCTGTATGTTTAAAACCGCATAGTACCCATGGAGACAAAACTGTGGGGGGTGCGTTCCAACCACTTATTTCTTTCTCATTTTCTTGCCTTCTTTCCCAGTGTGGAAGGCCACATGGGTCAAAAATGTGTGACATTGACCCGTTGTCAACATTGGCTCATTCCATTTGCTTATTTTTTATCTTTTTGTTTCCTTTCCTTGCTCCTTGCTCCACCCATTGGAGGATGCAAGGAAAGAAAGCGAGGAAAGGACGTGAGGACGGAGGAATCAAGGAAACATGTATAAGGCTATTGGAACGTCCTGGCTCTTCCAAGCGTCATTGTGAAGCCCCATCAATTACATAGCAGATGGGGAGAGGTGGATCCACAGGTCAATCATTATACGTCACGTGTATGCTTTTGCTACCGATGCTCTCGGTTCCTTGCTCAAAAATTCTTTGGGAGCGTCTTAGCTCCTAGCTTGGTTTGGAATGTCTTCAAATATATAAAGTAAGCAAATGGAATGAGTCACCGTTGAAGATGCGTGATTCCAGATGTCAATTTCACTTATTTTTTGACCCGTTTGAACTTTCATACAAGGATAGGAGGCAAGGAGGTAAAAAATAAGCAGTTAGAATGCACCCCCAGTTTGGTGGGGTCACTCACAGCCAGAGGTGGGCGGGGTCACTGCATGTCACTGACAGCCAGAGGTGGGCGGAGCCACTGCATGTCACTCTCAGCTAGAGGTGGGCAGAGCCACTGCATGTCACTCACAGCTAGAGGTGGGCAGAGTCACTGCATGTCACTCGCAGCCAGAGGTGGGCGGGGTCACTGCATGTCACTGACAGCCAGAGGTGGGCGGAGCCACTGCATGTCACTCTCAGCTAGAGGTGGGCAGAGCCACTGCATGTCACTCTCAGTTAGAGGTGGGCAGAGTCACTGCATGTCACTCACAGCTAGAGGTGGGCAGAGTCACTGCATGTCACTCACAGCCAGAGGTGGGCCAGTTGCTGATCTTCTGGACGCTGCCCTCCCACAGCACGACATGGACTCCAACAAAGTCCTGTCCACCAGCCTCCTGAAGTCGGAGTCTTCCACGCTGTCCATGAAGTCCATGGGCTCCTCGCTGGATGACAGTGAGGTAAAGAAGATTATGGAGGAGTGCAAGCGACTGCAGATGGAGGTTCAGCGACTACGGGAAGAAAACAGACAGATCAGGGTAAGGCCAACCGAGGAGGGCCATGGGATCCCATGAGTTGAGCCAAAACAAACAGCATGATTGTCTCTCAGGCCAGTGTTTCATTCACCCCCCCCTCCCCACCTCCCCAATAAACTCACTTTCCAAAATATTAAATACACATATTTAAGTGTAATTCCTGCTGGGTGAGCCAAGGGTTCCAGACAACATTCTAGAGTAATTGGTCCCCAAGAGAGCCGCAGGGTCTGCTGGGGTCCCCAGCCCTGGTCCTGGAGAGCCACAGGGTCTGCTGGGGTCCCCAGCCCTGGTCCTGGAGAGCCACAGGGTCTGCTGGGGTCCCCAGCCCTGGTCCTGGAGAGTCTCAGGGTCTGCTGGGGTCCCCAGCCCTGGTCCTGGAGAGCCGCAGGGTCTGCTGGGGTCCCCAGCCCTGGTCCTGGAGAGCCGCAGGGTCTGCTGGGGTCCCCAGCCCTGGTCCTGGAGAGTCTCAGGGTCTGCTGGGGTCCCCAGCCCTGGTCCTGGAGAGCCGCAGGGTCTGCTGGGTCATTTATACATTGGGAGGGTGTTATGACCCGCGTGCTGACCGCCAGCCTCCCATCCCCCTGCAGGAAGAAGATGGCCTTCGGATGAGGAAGACCACGGCCATGTCCACCCAGCACTCCTCTTCCTCATCCGCCACGGGGGCCACAGCGAGGGAGGAGGGGGCCAGCCCCCGCATGCTCGCCCTCATCCTGCTCTTCTTCATCATCGGAGTCATCGTGGGGAAGCTGGTCTTGTAGAAAACGGAGTCGACCGCATGCTTTGTGGCTGAAACGAAACGAAAACAAAAACAAAGCGAGAAAAATAAAAATAAAACCGATCTGGAAATTTTGATCAGAATGTCATATCACTGGGGTGGTTCTGCGAAGTTAACTGATGTAAAATAAATTAGAAGAAAACAATCCATTATTTAATGAAATTATAATGAAAAAGGGAAAAAAAGTCACGGGTCTTGCTTATTAATTACTACATAGCCATTTAGCCCCTTTCTTCCTGAGTTGCAGACATGTGAGAGCACAAGGGGAGAGCCAGCGTGTATTTAATAAAATGTAATCAATCGACGCATCAAAACGTTTCAGAGGGCATTTAAAGTGACTGATCCTCACGTTCAGCCAGCATCGCGTGAGTCTGGCTTTAACCGGTCCTTATTTTCTAAGCGAGGCTTCCGGAAACCGCGCGGGGTCTCTGGGAATCCACCGCCGCTCTACGAGGCGGTCGCGCGTTCACACTACTTTTCACGGCTGCTGTCCTTTAAGAATAAAAAAAAAAAGAGGTGTAATAAAGGTTGACTCATCCCAAGAATCATTTGAAAGCAGGTCAGGGGGGTGTGGTGGTTGTAGTGTAGGGGGATTTTGTTGTGGTGACTGAGTCAGCCAATCAGAGGGCTTGTGCAGGTGGGGCTTCTCTGTACATGTGAGCGGCAGTCTGCAGTGCTGTGGTGCACCACTTTATTTGCATACCTTTCTGTTTTCCTTCTGTGAGGCAGTAATGGCTGCTTAGGAAGGCATAACCAGGAGGGGTGGCCGTTTTAATTTTATTTTCAAAACTTGTTTTTGTGACTTAATTTTAGTGCTTCCCCTTTTAGGATTTTTGCAGAACGGTTGCATTACTGCTATGTGTGTTTTTTATTATTTAATTTCTCTGCTTTGTTTTTAGAACTTGACAGTGCGTCTTTAAATGGCTACGTGCTACACCGCTACTATTGTTCTGGTTAAACAGTTTAAACAAACAGCCGGTTCCCAGAAATACACCTCCGGCCTTGCGACCTATATTTGTAAATTACTCTGTGAGGGAGAGGGAAGGTTTTAATGTTCCAGGGTTGCATGCAAAATCTCTCTTTGGGACGGGGGGAGGAGGTAACTCAGTAACGTGGGCATTGCTGCTGTTTAAAAACCCGGCTCTGTACGAACCACCTGGGATGCAGCCTTGCCTGCGTTCTTCAGAAAATAATAACCATAATTGCGGATAATCTCAGACACACAGCCATCTCCTCTTATTCTCTGGCCAGCGAAAGCCAGCGGTTCACTTCCTGTCTTCGTAGTTTCCTAACGAAATATCGATTGGAAAAATGTCACACAACACGCTCGGCGTCCATTTTGCATCTCAGCGCGGAGGCCAGTCACCCCCCCCCAGCCCTGCGCGTGGTTTTAATCCATGCCCCCGCATCACCGGGCCCCTGGTGCTGGAAATGCAGCCCTGCGTCTGGATTTGCATCCCCTTCATCAGGCAAACCAGTGCTTTTCATGAGTTTATAACAGTTTTTTAAATGTTCTCCGTATGAATTAGGATTTCCCGTATGATCCAGCCATGTTCAAATAGCGTAGGCTTTTCAGTGTTCGAGTCAGGAGCTTAACCCTCGAAATATACTCCTCCAAACAGGGACCATTTCACGACTAGATTTATATCATTTCTCTTTGTTTTGGTTTTTGTTTGTTTTTTGTTGTTAGTCTCTTTTTTTGTTTGTTTTTTTACTAAAGGGAGATATCTGAATTACCATGCACACCAGTTATTATTTAATCTCACTGTTGCGTGTAATTGAGAACTTGCAAATATGTGGGGGGGGGGGGGGGGGGGTGGGGGGGGGCAGGGAAGGGGAGGGGCCAGGCAGCAGGGACACAACCTGTCTATATGAGGTGAAGGGAGGACTTGCTGCTGGAAGCTGAAGGGGATTGTGGGATTGTGGGGATGGGCTGTCGACTCTCAACAGAGCTACACTGGAGCGTCAGCCCCTCCCCTTGACGTAACCACAGCAGTCGGGCAACTGTTTTGTATGTATATAAATAAATAACAGTCTATCTAAGAAATGAATATTCCTAGTAAAGTAGTCTATGGTATAAAAAACCAACCTTGTTGGACTATGTAGCATCTTAATAAATTAAGTTAATAAAGCCCCAAAATTGACCTCTGTTGTGTCTTTTCTTTTTGGTGTTATTCTGTCTTGTCACATGATTTTTGAAAGGGGTTGGGGGCTGGGGTGGGGGGGGGGGTGTCATTTGGCCAGACCGGTGCCCTACAGATGGAGGTCCCCAGCCAAGGAAACTAACTGCAGTCTCAGCGAAGTCGCTCCCTCTCGAGGAGATGAATGTGTGCTATAGCGGACCTTCACATGGGAGCTCCACCCTCCACCACATTACATTACAGGCATCACACACACAATAACCCGTATTCTCAGTCTGGAGCAGAACTATGTGATGTTCCTCCCTAAAATGGTGAAAGCTGAAATGTGATATTAAGACGAAACCCAAAGGGGAAAGCACAGAACACTCAGAGGGAAAAGGCAGTGTTGTGTAGTGGTTAGGGCACCACCTGTGACTCGGAGGTTGTGGGTTCGATTCCCTGCTGTGGCACGGCTGTTTGCACCCTTGATCATGGACCTTAAGCTCAGTTGCTTCAGTACATGTCCAGCTGCATAAATGGGTTGAATGTCAGCGGTGAAACTTGCTCTGGGTTAGAGCATCTGCTAAATGCTGAAATGTGTGTGCACATTGAAAGAATTACAGAAGTACTGGGCTTCTGAAGGGAAGTGGTGGAGAGAGAGATATCTGCATACTATGAAAAGCTCCTAAACAAGTTTAGTGCTGTGACATTTTGACCTACTGGGTAAAAGCTGTTTCATGTGACCGCTAGAAGTTTAGTATGTTGAAACATTGGCCCTGTTAAATTGGTTCTGGAGCATTAATTTAGTACAATGTGCAAGTATCTCTGCACAGAAGTAAAGATAAGTAATTAACAATTGCTATTTCAATAAAAACAACCACAACAAAATAGTTAATTAATAGTACCTAGCTAAAGAAAGCCGTTACTTGCATGGTTCTTGTTATAGTGAGGCTTGGGCTCAGTCAGCACTTGCCGGGAACATTATGTGGAACTGAATGCACGTGCTGTATTGTTTCCTTCGCAGAGTTAAGCGGGGCAGTAGACTGGCCCGGCTTAGTGGAGAGGAGAGCCTAACACCTGCATGCGTCTGGCAGTCAGAGTAAAGCCGAATGTAGATTGAAACCAGGCCGGCATCTCTCCGGCTCTTGGCTCGGATCCTGAGGTGCTGAGGGTGTTCTGCGTATGACCGGGTCACTCACAGCGAAGTCAAGGTTCTGCTCGAGGGTGCTGCGGCGGACGTGTCTCCGCGTTTCACACGGACAGGAGTTTCTCAGCCTCTCAGCCATTCTCCTCAATGGGGGGGGTGGGTGGAGGAGGGGGAAGCCCTCACTTAGTGCTGTACTACCTCGCCCCTTCTAATAGGACTTGAGGGTTTCCACCTTCGTCCCAAGCTATGCTTCCCTTCACGAGCGTTTCTTCTCTTCCTTTTTTTAAAATTTTTTTTTTTGGATGCGTTTCCCTTCTTTCAGTTCAAACGGATCTGGTCCTCTTTGAGGTCGGTGCAGTGAAACGGATGCCTGGTTATGTTTCCGGAGCTGGAAAGCGTTAAGCGCACGCGGCTGTGCGCTCGTCCATATGTGCGTTTCATTAAACCGCGCCACCGCGTTTCCCCCCCGCTTACCGTCGGCACGGCTCCATGCACAGGTCTCAAACGATAAACATATTTAAGGGCGTGTGCGAGCTTAATTAATCCTGGCATTGCTCTTCAAATTGTTTATAATTGTTCTTCAAAGCCAAGTGTGGAGTCATCCCTGTTTTTGTTCCAAGCGTAATGATGTGTGCGAATCACAAAAGTATGGTTTGGTAGATTTTTTTATTAGACGAATGTACTTGGCTGACCAATACAATTAATGGTGCTATAATTTATCCACTTGGAGACAATAATTTCTGTTGGAGAACATTCATTGATCTTTTAGGGAACATTTCATTATAGCACAAAACATTGCGGTCTTGTAAAGGCCAAGACTGGGCTTTCTCAGATGGCCCTCTGCTTCCTGCACAACAGAGTATCTAAGGGTGTCACCCAGTTTCTAGAAATGGCTGACACCCTAGTTAGCCCACTTCATCCTTCTACGATCTGGCAATTCATTTTTGTCCCCTGTAGGGGACGTGAGTCGCTGGTCTTGATATATTATACTCAGCTGAAACATACAGTACAAGAGGGGCGACATTCAATGAAATATCAAATAATATTTTCGAAAATAATTTCACGAGAACAAGACACTTGTATGATGTCAAAAAAATGTGATAACCTACGGAAACGTTTTTCTGCCAGGTCTGAGGACATGGGGAACTGCTGCAGACGCCTCAGGCAACCCGGGAGAGAGAGTCACTGAAATCCAGCAGAGCTCGGTGACACTCTCTCAGTGGTGGGAATGCAACGATAAAGCGAAACATCAGGCCTGCCTGTCCCAGTCGGTTACTCAGAAACGGACCCTGTCTTGGCAAGATTCTAAAGTAATATTTCCTGTGAAGCCTATCGGGTTAGTTTCTTACTTCCACGGTACTGCGTCGTTTCCGACTGTAACCGAGGCCGGAATCAAAGTGGCAAATTGCTTGCAGGTGTCTTTCCTTTCTGAATTTTTGAGTTAAAAAAAAGAAAGAAAAGTAGGCCCTGTGCTGTGTGGACGATGTTGCTGTGTGAAAGATGTCTGTGTGCTCCGAAAAAGGCTCTCTCTCTCTCTCGCGTGCTTTTTTCCTGACCAGTCCATCGTTCTGAAGAGAGGACCCCACTCTTGGCAGCGACCTGTGTAGGAATACAAGAGCTCTGTGGGCGAACGCTGCCTTTTAAAAATCGTGCATTTTTTCTAGAGCGATGTATTTCCCGAGCCAGAATAATAACGTAGCGCTCGTGTGATTTTTATAGGGCAGCTGTGCCTCATGTGCGCACAGGAAAATAATAGGATTTTCTTAACGGAGCTTGAAATTAGAGAAAACATATGTACTGAAAATTGTGAAAAAAAAGCGTAGGCTATGCAACACTGACGTCAGGTTTTTAATGTGGTGTCGGAATACAACGAACGCACTGAATGAACGCACTGATGCTGATATCGGTACTTAATCGCCACTAGGATGAGAGCGGATCGCTTCGGACGACGGGCCAAGTCGGGGTAACATTCCCGGGTCGCGGAGCTGACTCGCTGCCTTACCATGGAATTAATACGACAAACCCACTGAGGCATTTGAGGTTTGGAAGCTCCGTTTGGACAAAGCAAAGTTTCTTCTTCTTTTTCTTGCGCTAGGTTTTGTTTTCTTTTCACGTTTTTCAGTGAGCATTCTCTTCTGTAAGTCATTTTAAAAATATGAACGTCTCCAGGGGTTCACATCCCAAAACCAAACAGGAGTACAGTCTGAAGCACTTGGAAGTTCCCATCCTAGGCAGACTGCAGCTCTCTTCTTTGGTTTCTGACAACATGTCAATCAAGTGGTGTATAGCCACTTATATAATGTTGCTAATGAAATGGGCCTGACCAGCTCCCCATTATGTTCAGCCCATCAAGCACCTATCAGATCTCCCCTGGCAACAGCTGTCGGCACGGCAGCATTTTGGCAAATGGGGCCTTCCAGTGACACAGCACCAGCTACTTCCTTTCTCTCAACAGCTGATCATAATCTCTGCTGCCTTGCCTCAGCTGTCCTCTGGCGGGCCGCTGTCCTGCTGATATACTAGTATGGGGGGCGCTAGCTGTGCCTTCGCCATGCCAACGGCGGGCCGCTGTCCTGCTGATATACTAGCATGGCGGGCGCTAGCTGTGCCATCGCCGTGCCAACGGCGGGCCGCTGTCCTGCTGATATACTAGCATGGCGGGCGCTAGCTGTGCCTTCGCCATGCCAACGGCGGGCCGCTGCATGTCTGCTAGCTGGAAAGGTCTACTTCAACTGCAACTGCAACGGAGTTGAGACCAAAATCACAAAGAACAGTTCTGCTCACCGTCCGTATGATTTCAACGTTTTTCCGTTCACCATGGTAACCCTGCTCTCACCACAGAGGGCCGTAAGTTCAGGAGAGTGTCTCGTTTCGCTCTTCAGAATGGAAAGCGTCGCTAGGAGTTTCAGATAAACAGTCGCTTTCGCCATTTCGCTTGACGTGAGCAACGTGAACTCAATTTGCTTCGGCTCTTTTTGCAATCGAGGCCTGTGATAGGCCAGCAGCTTGATTGCAGACAGGTTGGGCGGTGATTCCCTGGACCGCGGTTGGACCGGGGCCTGCCAGTTGGATTGCGCCGCGAGCGCTCAAACCGCGCGCAGACCGCGAAGAGCCGTCTCCTCTCCTTCCTGTCCACCGCCGGTCCTTCGCCATCATCAACAGGGGTGCAGCCGTCTGTTATTGTTGGGCGGGCAGGAAGCTCTAGCGCTCGTTTAATGATCCCGCGTATTAGAGATCCGAGAAGCGCCAGTCACTCCAGGCACCCACCCCCACCCCCCCCCACCCCCACCCACACCCCACCCAAACCCCTTATTTTTCAGTCGTTCTCCAAATCCAAGGCCTTAGTACACTCGCTGAAACCAAAAAGGATTACCTCATGGTACTTGCAGCCGCCATTACTATCCCATTGACAAGAGTTAATGGGAACAATATGTTGCCTTTGGAAGTGACTCACGATTCTGAACCCTCCCCCCCCCCCCAAACACCCAGCTTTACCATCTTTTCGGTACTTTAACTGAAAGGGGGATAAAAACCACCCTGAACGCTTTCTGGTTTAATTTTCTCTCCAAATCGTTATGAAAAAATAATGCAGATTGTCAAATGAAACAGAAGGTTAATCGTCGTGATAATTGTGCTGTTAGTGTCGGTAGCGGAGAGGCAGTTCCTTTAAGCCTGGCCACACGGTTTAGTATTTGCGGGCGCGTGCGCTGGAGAGGGTCTGGAGAAGCTAAGGTGCCTGAGGCATACCCATGGTTTGCAAATGACAAACAAATGAACAAAAAGCCCAGGTCCGCCTGAACTCGGAAGGACATTTAGCCTGTATGTATGTCTTTAAATTTGAATGAATCCTGAATTCATGCAACTGCTCACATCAAAGCCTAATCTACCAATAGCCACTCACTGAAGGATCATCATTTCTTAATTGTTTAACGTGTTTATAATCAAAGTTTGTCATTCATTTCTAGTTCTCTACAATAAAACTATATGACACTATATAATCTGTATATTGCCATAAAACACCCTGGGGTTCAGATTAGAAGCAGTGCTGGATACTGCCCCCGGAAAGTCTCTGGGTCTGCTGCTGCTCTTAAAATCAGCAACAGACCTAAATAACCAGATGAGCTGAGTTCACTGCATAACCAACTGCTTTAATCAGTCAATTACGTTACTGAGTAATGACAAAAATCAGCGAGCCTCCTGGATCAGGGCTGCTGTTCAATGTTGCAGATATTCGGTAAATTACGCACCTAGACGGGTTCAACGGTCTGTACCCGTCATCATATATGCTCAGTCATGCTCTTACATTCAGTCCCCGGGAGAGTGTTAAGTCGGACATTAAGGCCTTAACCTTCCATACGTTCTCCTCAGGATGCTAGTCTCATCCATCGGACCATATGTGTGTAACCTTCCATACGTTCTCCTCAGGATGCTGGCCTCATCCATCGGACCATATGTGTGTAACCTTCCATACGTTCTCCTCAGGATGCTAGCCTTATCCATCGGACCATATGTGTGCGCCACGTGAAGCATGAGTCATTTTCGTAACCAACACTCGACAACGTCCCGATGTCGCTCCACTAGATTTGAAAGGCATAATTCCAGCTTACCTTTAACGCCAGATAAAATAAATGATGTTGACGATAAATGTGTGTATCTGCTTGACGTTTCTTCTTTTCTTTTTCTCGTTACAGTGTTCAGGATGCCCCTGCTGTTTGTAGGATTGAATTCCCACCTGTTTAAACCAGATTAATGGCACTTTTTCCCTTCGAAATGGAGCTGTGTTATATTGGGAAAACATTTGATAAATCTTATATTGTAAACTCATAATGTGTCAAATGCAGTGAGGTAAACCACAGAGAAATATCAGTAACGGAAAATATGATAAAGAAAGAGGCTCAAAATGTTTATCGACATGTGTAATATATTTATATAGACTGGAGAAAAGTTAACCGGTTATTAATTAGAATAAAAATCATCCCTTCTTCCATACTAAAATGACTTTAATCATGGCAATAAATATTGTTTGTATATACCTTCTCTGCACAGAGGGTTGAGTTCTAACTGTGGTGAGCCGCTGGAGGAAATCAAGAGTCCCACCATTTGCAAGGAAACGAAAGTCTGATGCAGCCCCCCGTCCGCTATATGTTACAAATATAAATACCTCCTCTAAATGCAGGGGGCGTGGCCAATGAACGACCCTGCCGGGCGTGAGCATAATCTGAAGGAAACAAGAGGGTTGCAGAACGGTGCTTTCCATTGGCCAAAGGGAAAGAGCGGATTGCTGTTGTTCCCTCTCATTGGCTCAGTCCTCCGGACCTGATGGTCGGGTATAGAGTCATGTCACTGCAGAGCCCCTATGTTCGCTCCTCAGGGCTCGCTGGTCCCCAAACACCGCGCTCCTCCAGCGGAAAGCGACGGCTGCAGGTACGCAGCTCCAGGTACGCAGCTGCAGGTACGCAGCTCCAGGAACGCAGCTCCAGGTACGCAGCTGCAGGTACGCAGCTCCAGGAACGCAGCTCCAGGTACGCAGCTGCAGGTACGCAGCTCCAGGAACGCAGCTCCAGGTACGCAGCTGCAGGTACGCAGCTCGGGGTCAGGGGTCCGCAGCGCGCGATGCCGAGACGATTCTGCTCCCTGTGGAAGTCCCAGTCCCGCCTCTGGCCGGGCCTCTCCGTCTCCGCGTCCTTTAGTTTGCAGCTTGGGTTTGGTGCGTCGCCCCGCACCTCTGGAATGCCCGTCACTCATGCGTCAAACAATGCAAATGCGTCTGTCCAGATGTGCTGCTTCCTATTGCATTCACACCAGTGTCTCTCTGTAGCTTGAAAACCTGGTACATTGTGATCAGTGTGAAAAACAGAAATGCCTCATAGTCACGACCATTTCCTCTGAGCGCATCACATCGAGAATAATGATTAAAGTAACATACATATATACAGTACAGAGAGAGAGGTGGACAATACTACTGATAGTGTATGTATAAATTATGGTTTTGAACACTTGATAAGAAAATAATAATAAAGTCAATTTCTATTTCCAATAACACGTATTGTTTAATTTCATATTCAATAAAAATAACCTCTTCTGGTCTGCTGTACATTCCTCAGCCAGACTATATGCTGATCATTTATGATTATTATTTATCAAAAAGACAAAATTATTTCTGTCCGAAATAGCATTGCATTGTCAGCTGTGGAAGAAAAAAAAACTTTCCAAAAAGAATGGATAGGTTCCATTCTTTCCAATTTCTAAAAAAAAGAAAGGAGACTGCCTATTAATTTCTGGACGCAATGTGAAAATGAGCAATCTTTCTTAGCATAGGCCCCCCTTTAATGGAGCTGGATGTATTTTTCTCTATTAAAAACATGACCACATTTAGCCTGACAGTGATGGACATCATTTCCAATGCATGCATTTTAAAGGTCTGGTTGCATGTACACATTTCATATTTAATGAAGTTTGTTTGCCTATTTGTTTGTATGGTTTATAGCTCTGGCCCAACTTCGCCTTTTGGGGTAAGCTTATAGATACATCTGGAGGTATTTGATACTATTTAATGAAAAGGACATATAAGAGTGTTTATTCCCGTCCCTGTCTGGCTGACTGGCAGCCGCTGGTGCAGTGATTGTTCCAGTGCTGGATGAAGGACAGTCACAGAGTCACACTACAGTCAGTACTGCGTCAGTCACAGAGTCACACTACAGTAAGTACTGGGGAGGTCTCAGGGTCACACTACAGTCAGTACTGCGTCAGTCACAGAGTCACACTACAGTCAGTACTGGGGAGGTCTCAGAGTCACACTACAGTCAGTACTGGGGAGGTCTCAGAGTCACACTACAGTCGGTACTGGGGAGGTCTCAGAGTCACACTACAGTCGGTACTGGGGAGGTCTCAGAGTCACACTACAGTCAGTACTGCGTCAGTCACAGAGTCACACTACAGTCAGTACTGGGGAGGTCTCAGAGTCAGTCACAGAGTCACACTACAGTCAGTACTGGGGAGGTCTCAGAGTCAGTCACAGAGTCACACTACAGTCAGTACTGGGGAGGTCTCAGAGTCAGTCACAGAGTCACACTACAGTCAGTACTGGGGAGGTCTCAGAGTCACACTACAGTCAGTACTGGGGAGGTCTCAGAGTCAGTCACAGAGTCACACTACAGTCAGTACTGCGGAGGTCTCAGAGTCAGTCACAGAGTCACACTACAGTCAGTACTGGGGAGGTCTCAGAGTCACACTACAGTCAGTACTGGGGAGGTCTCAGAGTCACACTACAGTCAGTACTGGGTCAGTCACAGAGTCACACTACAGTCAGTACTGCGGAGGCCTCAGCGTTAGTCTCAGAGTCACACTACAGTCAGTACTGGGGAGGCCTCAGCGTCAGTCTCAGAGTCACACTACGGTCAGTACTGGGGAGGTCTCAGAGTCACACTACAGTCAGTACTGGGGAGGTCTCAGCGTCAGTCTCAGAGTCACACTACAGTCAGTACTGGGGAGGTCTCAGCGTCAGTCTCAGAGTCACACTACGGTCAGTACTGCGGAGGCCTCAGCGTCATTCTCAGAGTCACACTACGGTCAGTACTGGGGAGGTCACAGTGTCACACTACAGTCAGTACTGCGGAGGCCTCAGGGTCAGTCACACTACGGTCAGTACTGCGGAGGCCTCAAGGTCAGTCACAGAGTCAGTACTGCGGAGGCCTCAGGGTCAGTCACAGAGTCAGTACTGCGGAGGCCTCAGGGTCAGTCACAGAGTCAGTCCTGCGTCAGTCTCAGGGTCAGTCACAGAGTCAGTACTGCGTCAGTTTCAGGGTCAGTCACAGAGTCAGTACTGCGTCAGTCTCAGGGTCAGTCACACTACGGTCAGTACTGCGGAGGGCTCAGGGTCAGTCACAGAGTCAGTACTGCGGAGGCCTCAGGGTCAGTCACAGAGTCAGTACTGCGGAGGCCTCAGGGTCAGTCACAGAGTCAGTCCTGCGTCAGTCTCAGGGTCAGTCACACTACGGTCAGTACTGCGGAGGCCTCAGGGTCAGTCACACTACGGTCAGTACTGCGGAGGCCTCAGGGTCAGTCACACTACGGTCAGGACTGCAGAGGCCTCAGGGTCAGTCACAGAGTCAGTACTGCGGAGGCCTCAGGGTCAGTCACACTATGGTCAGTACTGCGGAGGCCTCAGGGTCAGTCACACTATGGTCAGTACTGCGGAGGCCTCAGGGTCAGTCACACTACGGTCAGTACTGCGGAGGGCTCAGGGTCAGTGCACTGCCAGGACGAACCAGCCGCTGAGCAGCGGCGCCAGAACCGAGCCGTAATCCCGCCGTAACCCGGCAACTGCGGAGGCGGGGCCTTCTCGCCGGCCGTGCCGCTGCGGGGGCGGGGTTTCCGCGGTGCACTGGACGAGCGGCGCCTGGAAGGAGGTGGGGCGCTTGTGGGGCCTGTCGGGGCTGGAGCCGTCGGTGGGCCTCTGGCCGGTGAACAGCAGGGGGCGCTGCAGGTGGTCCAGCCCGGCCCGGAACAGCTCGTACTCCTTGTGCGGCAGCCGGATCCCCAGCGCCGCGCAGCCGCCCGTGGGCGTGACGTCCTGCTCCGCCCCCACCTCCCAGAGCCCCGCCCCCCCGCAGCGCCCGGCCCGCGAGGCGTTCAGCAGCCGGGCCGTGGGCCGGTCCAGCGCCGTCACCCACGCCCGCGTCACCCGGAACACCAGCTGGGCGGCCCCCGGGACGCGGGGGGAGGGCCCCCCCAGGGCGTACTGCCCCGCCGCGCGCACGGCGAAGGTGGGCTGCCGGCAGGCCGGGTCGGAGTAGTGCTGGTACAGCCCCTCCCACGCCCGCCGCGCCGCGTCGAAGCTGAAGAGGCGGGTGAGGAAGAGCACGGCGGGCCGGGACTCGCAGCCCTGGCTCGCCCAGCGCCCCCCCAGGGAGAGGCCCACCGCAGGCACCGCCGGCAACACCGGGGGGCGCTGTTCTGAGGACCGGTACACCCGCGCACACACCGGGCAGGGGTGGATGTGGTGCTGAGAGAGAGAGGGAGACAGGAGGGGGGAATGAGAGAGTGAGGGGGGATAGAGAGAGAGGGGAATGAGAAACAGAGAGAGAGAAGGGAGAAAGAGAAAGAGAGATGAAATCATTTTAAGTCCAGCATATAAGATCTACTTCTCCGAGCAATACCATCCAACCATGCACACCCGTACAGATAAAAAGAAATGAGTGAAAGGACGAAAAATACACCTTCCCCCGTACGGGGGGGGGGGGGCGTTGTTATAACAAATTCATCAGCAGGGCCCTAAAAGTCTCATTTTCAGCTCATTTTCCCTCACTTCCCTTACAGAGCTCTCGTACTTATCAGTTTGTTATGCATGGATTTCATAACGTAATGTTATAGTACCAGGTGCAGTTTAAGAAGTTTGGTGTTTTTATGGGCCATAAATTAAAATATATAGGCCTACTGCCAATTAGCCATTTGAACTGGAGAGAGAGACGTGGGGGGGGGGAGGTTATACATATAATTTGCTTCACCTATTTGTTTCACCCTTACCTCTTTCACCCTTAATGTGTATTTAACTGCATGTTGCATATCTTATGATATTACCGTATGCTCTTATATGAAAGCATTAAGTGACTTGGCAATATCTATTTATACTTTACTATATGCTGATAAAACGTTTCTAATCAAATTTAATTGATTTTAGTACGAGGAAAGAACAGCATAAATGTCCACATGGTTTTTAATATTAATCTATAGTGAGCATGGTGACTGGATTCCACGCTACGAGGAAAAAGGTGTGCCTGAATTTAGGACGTTGCGTGAACGTGTGCAAGCGGTGATTTAAATCGACTGGGCCCAAAATCGCAGTCCCAGGACACAGCAGAGGTGCTCGGGACAGGATCTCTGAGGGTTCTGTGCTTCACATGATTTTACCCATCAGCCCCTGCTGCTGTCAGAACGGCCCTTTTCATGCCTTTGTGTTCCCTATACGCTTTGTGAGGGATCATATCGCAGATCTGGGGACTGGGAATGTTCATATTTATTACCTATGCTCAAGTTTTATTAACTGTGTGTGTTTGGAAAGTTTAAATGTGCAACAAAATGCAATTAAAGCCTTCTGTTTGCATAGAAACACTTGAAATAAGCCTAAATAATCACTAAATAATTAAATTGAGGGGAAGGAACGTTTAACTGACTTTTTTGCTTTTTTCATAAAATTTTATAAGCCTTGCAAGGTAAGTGATGTTGCAAGCGTGCGTGTGTCTGTGTATGAGCACATGTACATGCGTGTGTGTGCTTGTGTGTGTCTGTGTGCAAGCATGTGTGTGTGTGTCTGTGCATGTGCTTTTGTGTGTCTGTGTGCAAGCGTGCATGCATGTGTGTGAATGTGTGTGTACATGTGTGTGCTATGTCCAAACCTATGTGTGTGTGTGCACGTGTGCATGCATGTGTATGTGCATATGTTTTTGTGTGTACACGCATGTGTGTGCGTATGTATAAACGTGTGTGTGCCCGAGTGTGTGTCTGCGTGCATGCATGTGTGTGCACAGGTGTGCTTACGTATGTACAACCGTGTGTGTGTGTGTCTGTGTGCATGCATGTGTGTGTTTGTGTGTGTACGTGTGTGTGTTGTGTGTGTACACGTGCGTGTGTGTATGTGTCTGTGTGTCTGTGTGCATGCGTGTGTGTTGTGTGTGTACACGTGCCTGTGTCTGTGTGTACGTGTGTGTATGTGTCTGTGTGTCTGTGTGCATGCATGTGTGTGTGTGTGTGTGTGTACACGTGCGTGTGTCTGTGTGTGTGCGTGTGTGTTTGTGTGTGTACGCGTGTGTGTTGTGTGTGTACACGTGCATGTGTCTGTGTGTGTGCGTGTGTGTGTTTGTGTGTGTGTCTATGTGCATGCATGTGTGTGTGTCTGTGTGTGTGTGTGTATGTGTCTGTGCGTCTGTGTGCATGCATGTGTGTGTACGCGTGTGTGTGTCTGTGTGTGTGCGTGTGTGTATGTGTCTGTGTGTCTGTGTGCATGCATGTGTGTGTGTATGTGTCTGTGTGTCTGTGTGCATGCATGTGTGTGTGTGTGTGTGTGCGTGCGTGCGTGCGTGTGTGTGTGTATGTGTGTGTGTGTGCGTGTGTATGTGTGTGTGTGTGTGTGCGTGTGTGTGTGTATGTGTGTGTGTGCGCGTGTGTATGTGTGTGTGTGTGTGTGTGTGCGTGTGTCTGTGTGTGTGCGTGTGTGTATGCGTCTGTGTGTCTGTGTGCGTGTGTATGTGTGTGTGTGTGTGTGCGTGTGTGTGTGTATGTGTGTGTGTGCGCGTGTGTATGTGTGTGTGTGTGTGCGTGTGTCTGTGTGTGTGCGTGTGTGTATGTGTCTGTGTGTCTGTGTGCATGCATGCGTGTGTGTGTGTGTGTGTGTGTGTGTGTGTGTGCGTAGCCGCAGTCTCACCATAGAGCTCTGTAGGGGGCGCTGGTACCCAGTGGGGCGGTAGTGGGCTCTCTGGCTCCAGTCGGTGTGCACGTCTCCCAGGAAGAGCTCCTGCACCGTCCCACCGTGGGGGTGGTGCTGGGTCTCCACCCTCAGCAGACTCAGCTCCATCATGGAGAACCCCAGCGCCTCCAGGCAGCTGGAGCCCCCGGCCCTGGAGCTGTACAGCTCGTACAGGCGGCCCGGCACCCAGCCGGCCCCGGCCCGGCCCTGGCAGACGGGCGGCAGGCGGGCGGCCAGCCGGCGCGCGGCGGCGACGCTGTGGAAGACCACGCCCACCTTGTGCAGGTGGTGCTCCGCCTCCGTGGCGCCGCGCGTGATCCAGGAGGCCTGGCGGAGCCGCATCCTGCCGCGGATCACCAGCGAGTAGGCCGGCTCCCGGCAGCCGCCGTCCCGGTAGTAAAACTGCAGGGCCTTGAACTGCCGGCTGGGGTAGAAGGTGTAGGAGCGCGTGAGGAACTCCGGACCGGGTCGAACCTCACACCTGAGAGGAGAGGGGTGCGAGAGCAGGGACAAATTAAAACAGCCTCTTACACAGTCCTGTCTTCTACCGTTAGTGGCAAGCTCCACCCAAAAATCAGAATTTGGTATGTTCCGTCTCACCCTTGGAATAATTGACCTGTTAAAACTAAATTGTTCACCTGTATCTGCAAAATTCTATTGGAATCTCTAGGTAAGGATGTATAGAGCAGCTCTGGGAGCTCTAGGTAAGGATGTAGAGCAGCTCTGGGAGCTCTAGGTAAGGATGTAAAGCAGCTCTGGGATCTCTAGATAAGGATGTAGAGTGGCTCTGGGAGCTCTAGGTAAGGATGTAGAGCAGCTCTGGGAGCTCTAGGTAAGGATTTAAAGCAGCTCTGGGATCTCTAGATAAGGATGTAGAGTGGCTCTGGGAGCTCTAGGTAAGGATGTAGAGCAGCTCTGGGAGCTCTAGGTAAGGATGTGGAGCAGCTCTGGGAGCTCTAGGTAAGGATCTAGAGCAGGACTGGGAGCTCTAGGTAAGGACCTAGAGCAGCTCTGGGAGCTCTAGGTAAGGATGTAAAGCAGCTCTGGGAGCTCTAGGTAAAGATGTGTAGAGCAGCTCTGGGAGCTCTAGGTAAGGATGTATAGAGCAGCTCTGGGAGCTCTAGGTAAGGATGTATAGAGCAGCTCTGGGAGCTCTAGGTAAGGATCTAGAGCAGCTCTGGGAGCTCTAGGTAAGGATCTAGAGCAGCTCTGGGAGCTCTAGGTAAGGATGTATAGAGCAGCTCGGGGAGCTCTAGGTAAGGATGTATAGAGCAGCTCGGGGAGCTCTAGGTAAGGATCTAGAGCAGGTCTGGGAGCTCTAGGTAAGGATGTGTAGAGCAGCTCTGGGAGCTCTAGGTAAGGATGTAAAGCAGCTCTGGGAGCTCTAGATAAGGATGTAGAGCAGCTCTGGGGGCTCAAGGTGAGGATGTGTAGAGCAGCTCTGGGAGCTCTAGGTAAGGATGTAGAGTGGCTCGGGGAGCTCTAGGTAAGGATGTGTAGAGCAGCTCCGGGAGCTCTAGGTAAGGATGTATAGAGCAGCTCGGGGAGCTCTAGGTAAGGATGTGGAGCAGCTCCAGGAGCTGTAGGTAAGAATGTAGAGTGGCTCTGGGAGCTCTAGTTAAGGATGTAGAGCAGCTCTGGGAGCTCTAGGTAAGGATGTAGAGTGGCTCTGGGAGCTCTAGTTAAGGATGTAGAGTGGCTCTGGGAGCTCTAGGTAAGGATGTAGAGCAGCTCTGGGAGCTCTAGTTAAGGATCTAGAGCAGCTCTGGGATCTCTAGTTAAGGATGTAGAGCAGCTCTGGGGGCTCAAGGTGAGGATGTGTAGAGCAGCTCTGGGAGCTCTAGGTAAGGATGTAGAGTGGCTCGGGGAGCTCTAGGTAAGGATGTGTAGAGCAGCTCCGGGAGCTCTAGGTAAGGATGTATAGAGCAGCTCGGGGAGCTCTAGGTAAGGATGTGGAGCAGCTCCAGGAGCTGTAGGTAAGAATGTAGAGTGGCTCTGGGAGCTCTAGTTAAGGATGTAGAGCAGCTCTGGGAGCTCTAGGTAAGGATGTAGAGTGGCTCTGGGAGCTCTAGTTAAGGATGTAGAGTGGCTCTGGGAGCTCTAGGTAAGGATGTAGAGCAGCTCTGGGAGCTCTAGTTAAGGATCTAGAGCAGCTCTGGGATCTCTAGTTAAGGATGTAGAGCAGCTCTGGGAGCTCTAGGTAAGGATGACTTGCCTGGAGGAGACCCAGCTACCCTCAAGCTTTGGTGGAATGAGCGCAGTGATTTTGGCTCCGTCCTGCAGGTGGCTCAGCTGAGCCTGGCACTGTGGCTCCCACAGAAGTTTGGCTGTGTTGTTGACCGGAGAGGTGAAGGGTGCTGTCGGCACCTCCCATAATTTACTTCCCATCACCAAGGCAACTGCAGACACAGGAACAAGAGAAACTGAGAAATTAGGGTTCTGTGGTTCTGTCTGCAGACAGGGTCCTTTAAAGATATCGAGCCTCATGGGTTCCTAATCTCATATTATTGCATAGATTTGTATGCCATCTACAGTCATGTTAACATATTTTGACAGTAATTCCAGGTGTTGTTGTATCACAAAAATACACATAAAATATCCCCTATTTATAGCAAAATTTAAGAAGTAAAATATAACTATAATTTTAAACTCATCCATTTTAAACTCACAAATACACCTCACTGCAAATGTAGATGGACAAAAATCCATCCACCCATCCATTATCTATCCCCTCTTATTCCTGGTCAGAGTCACGAGAGGTGCTGGAGCCTATCCCAGCATGCAATGGGTGAGAGGCAGGAATACATCACCAGTTCACCAGTCCATCGCAGATGGGAAAAAATACATTAAAATATATCTTTAAATATATAATGTACTTCTCAGATAATGTGTCTGTGAACTATAATCAAAATGGTGGATGTGTTGCTTGCTTTGCAGATGGAGAAGAAATGAAAAAAAAAACTGCAGAACTGACAGGCAATCCACATGATATACACACATGCCAACAAACATCTCAAGTACAAATATCTGAAATATTACCCAGATGTGACTGCAGGCGTACTCACTACCTAAAGGGCTGGCTAGTTCATGATGTAACTGAGCAAACATTCATCAGAATATCATTTATATGCAAAGTTTCTGTCTAGTGACCACAAGTAAGCAAATTTAGATCTGCAGTGGGTACGAAAACTGGACTCCCTGTGGATGGCCACTGGATGGCGCAGTTGGGCTGCCCTCGGCTAGCAAATACACAATGGCGCACTTGCACCTGTCACCGTTACACCTGTCAGTCCACCAGTTTCTACTGCAAATTCCCACCACAGCGGTCCGCTCAGACAGCTGAGGAGAGGCAGTGGAGGTGAGGATCTGCTGATGGAATAATGCAGAATAGTTGGCGGATGGTCTTCCACCCAGCAGATCGCCATGGCACCCGACTGCGCAGTGCCCACAGACTGGCAGCCAGCAGATCACCATGGCACCCAGCTGCGCAGTGCCCACAGACAGGCAGCCAGCAGATCGCCATGGCACCCGACTGCGCAGTGCCCACAGACAGGCAGCCAGCAGATCGCCATGGCACCCGATGCGCAGTGCCCACAGACTGGCAGCCAGCAGATCGCCATGGCACCCGACTCCGCAGTGCCCACAGACAGGCAGCCAGCAGATTGATGCCAGAGCTCCGCTAGGCACTAGCCTGCTGGGTCCGTCCATCTCTCCCAGATTAAGGGAGGTCAGAGTTCAACATCTCTCCCAGATTAAGGGAGGTCAGAGTTCAACATCTCTCCCAGATTCAGGGAGGTCAGAGTTCAACATCTCTCCCAGATTCAGGGAGGTCAGAGTTCAACATCTCTCCCAGATTCAGGGAGGTCAGAGTTCAACATCTCTCCAAGATTCAGGGAGGTCAGAGTTCAGCATCTCTCCCAGAATAAGGGAGGTCAGAGTTCAGCATCTCTCCCAGATTAAGGGAGGTCAGAGTTCAACATCTCTCCCAGATTCAGGGAGGTCAGAGTTCAACATCTCTCCCAGATTAAGGGAGGTCAGGTTCAACATCTCTCCCAGATTCAGGGAGGTCACAGTTCAGCATTTCACCCAGATTCAGGGAGGTCAGAGTTCAGCATTTCACTTCTAGCCACCTGCCCATGTCACTCGATCTTATTAAATGTCAGAAATGATTACACGTTTCTGATGACATTCTGGACCAGAATGAACCGGGACATCTAAATGCTCGTGCACACGCATGAGTGATAGAGCCAAGATTTTGAAACCCCTTTGAGACCCGTTAGGTCAGCTTGATTTGCTGTTTCTCATTACCCTGCGTTGCACAACTCAACATGTCCGCTTCTATTACTGTTCAAAATGGCACTACCGCACACCAGTCCCCACACCAGGGAAGGCAAACTGCAGCCCTTCATTCTCAACTCAGCAAACGGGAAAAATGATCTATTGTGAAATGTGAGTGAAGACCGTGCATAAATATCCCAAGGCATGCTGGGTACGCATGCTTTCCATCTTTAAGAAATTGGCTGCTTCTGAAGACACTATTCAAAACAACAGTAAGTAATAACTGTAATACTAAAGCAAAAGGAAATTCTTAATGATGTTTTCAATCTGGGTATGAACATATAATTCACATTTTTGCATAACAAAAAAATGGCTTCCTCTGAGGTTTGCGAGACAGCCAACCTGCCGTGCATTGTGGGTGGGATGTATCGGTGCTTCGAACTGTGCCAACTCTCCAACATTTAATTAATTCATTTAGCAGATGCTCTTACCCAAAGCAGCATACAAAACATTGCATAAATCAAGCACAGATGAACACCAGATTAGATGCAGAATTAATCTGTTCCACAATCATTCACGGTACAAAGCAATATTATACAACAAACAATAACAGATTTTCACACACAAATGACATACTGGAGGAGGACAAATTAAATAGAACAGAATTTTTTTGCTTGTTCGCAAGTCTGCTCACACTATGGCAAACAGGGACGGGCAGTATTTTCAATCCAGGAATTTGAAATATGAATTTGCATGTATGTGTTTCATGTATTATGATTTGCTTATGATTTGCTTGTTTATTATCTAATAAAATACGTTATATTTCTGTGCATCTTGAAGGGTAAACAAGTCACTTCAAGCCAGTGTTGTTATTGGTGGAAAAAGGATGAAATTTCTCAGTGGGATGGGCAAAATATCCCATAACTCACCGGGCCTGATATATTAAGACCTTTAGCACGTGCAAAACCAATAACACAACCAATGATTGGTGCAAAACAAATATCATAACCAATCGTTGGTCAGTTTATTGGTTTTGTATGTTAAAAGGTTCCAAATATGCTCAAGGCCTTAGCTAATCAGGCCCACAATGTACAAACCTAAATTAGGATAGAATAGATACCTCTGGAGAGACCCGGATATAATGATTATAAGTAAATCATTAAAATTGGAGAAAATCCTTCCTTAGATAGCGTTCCTGAATGATCCACAAAACGTAAAAAATATGTAAGGACAAATAAAGGCTGTTAAAATCATTTATAAAAGTTAAAATAAATCTTCCTCTTCCAAGTTAAAAAGGCGTTATGGTTGACAGGAATTCATTCGCAGGTTCAGTTCTGTAATTTTCTTTGTAATGAGCGGCGATCAGGCGATTACTGCCGTGCATAGACCTGAATCGCAACTTGGCCGCTTCTGTGGAGAGGAGAGACCGTCGGTTTGGCTTGTCCTTTCCATCAGCAGCCAGCAGCAATTCTCTTTTGTTTATTTACTTGCTTTTTTCTGGAAATTCAGTCCTTAAACTTGAGAAGATTTTAGATGAAAATGAGAAAATGACGACCCTGTTTTTAGTCGACGGAGGGAGTTAAATGGACTCCTCGCGTGTCTTTGTTTATTCATTCTGTGCCGCGCGGTCTCTGCCGCTCACTGCTGTGGCTCACTTTTCTTTACAAATAGGCGGTAAATTGAACTCGGAACGTAGAGGCGTGTCTGACCGTTATTTTATGAATTACTGTGAAACAAACAAAAACATTCAGATGTTGTTTCATATCCATGCACACGTCCAAATTGTGCTGCTATATTAATGTTCGGAACCTTGGGTTTTAAAGCGAATCGGCACACTCAGTGGCGCTCATGTACTAATTCTATGGGATTAATATTGTTTCTGAAATACGTAAAGAGTTTGAGTACGGGGATTGGACCCGGTTGAGTACGGGGATTGGACCCGGTGCATGCTGCATGGCCCCACCCTGACAACGCGAGGAGAACTGGAGGACAGGGAGAGCGCGAGGCGACCCGGCCCAACTTGATTTTGATTGAACCCAAATGCTCTGGGAGTGCAGAGGCTCCCCTCCAGGGGGACGTCCTGTTTGTTTCGAGCGGGACGGCTCCAGTTTCAGCCTCCACCGCCAAACGTCAAACAGCGAGGGGATGAGTCCCCGCAGACTCGTTCTCTCGTTCCCCCCCCCCCCCCCCCATCCACCCAACACCCCCTCCCCGCGAGACCGTAAAGACCCCCCCGCGGTTTGGGGACAGCTTTATGAACGTCCCGGTGCAGCGGAGAGCCCCATCTGAGCGAGCGCGGGGCGGGGGGCTGGGGTCTCTCGTGTTTTCGTGGAAGCGTCTGCACAATGTCCGTTGTGGACGTTTCGGGTCACGGTCGGCTTGCGACCGAGGAATGGCTGTGCCCTGTGATCTTGAATGACACTGTATTGCGATTGCTTTAATTGAGAAGGTCTTTGTTTGTGTGAGTCAGCCAACCTGCTTCCCCTTAGAATGTTCCGAGCCGGTAATTAGACCGATCCTCTTTAGGGTGAGTTTGAATCCAAACGGGTTGTTTTTTCTCAACTGTTGAAACGATTTCCGTGTGTCTTGATGCTTCATTTGATACCTCTCCCGGTTTAAATATAGGTCTGTTTACAGGCCCGATGTGCATTGTGTTTCGTCCTTTAACTAAGAAAGTACACATCGTGTGTTACTTAAATGAAAAATATAGGCCTGCAGTTTCCCTCTCCAAGTATAATTAAATTCCAATCTCTGCTGTTATTGACATACACGTTACGCAATAACACTTATCGCCCTTTCATCTCCTCTGTTTCGCTCCAATGCAATTCAGGTCCAAATCATTTCTGACTAGTTTCGTTTCTTTTCCTTCTTTTTTTCTTTTTTTGCTCTACCGATCTCTCTCAGATAACCACCTCTAACGGTCTGTTTTATGATATAGCTGAACGCTAAAATCAGCTCCAATGTTAAAATATTTAGGAGCACAAAAATGCATTCTCATTAGATGGGTTCCTAAATTATTTTTCTACAGTCAACGCACATCAGTTTTCAGGAGCAAATGCTCCTACAATGGGAGCACTGTAGCGCCCCGTGATGGTGGGCAAATGTTAAACAACGAGTAACAACTGACACTTCAATGAGCCAACAAGAATGGTAACATACAGTAATAAAGGATCGTAGAAGTATAATGTACGCTTTAATAGGAGTTATGTTTGCCCAGCGTTTGCTTTAGATTTCCCCCCCATAAATGTTGTGTTTCAGTCCCTCCGCGCTGCTTTGGATCGCGTCCCCATGGGGCTCCGTGGAAAACATTACGCGCGCTTCAACATATGGTTGCGTTTACGCGGGAGGAGAGAGAAGAGGGGAGAGGCCCGCCTCAAAATTAAAATTACTGAGCAATTGGGGTTCCAATTAGGCCGTTTATTTTTTCCTCTTTTTTTTTGCAAAAAGGAAGACAATAACCACGGCAGCTATCTAAAATCTGTTGAATATTAGGCCTAGGCCCATACCAATGGTTACTTGGAAATATTATCTTTGAATCGTATGTGCAAGCCTATATATCAAAAAGATATAGCCTATTTAGTGCTCTTTGCTCTTGTGAGTAACTACAATTAGCCTATATATATATATATATATATACGCATAAAAACATTTAAGAACAAAAATCGCAGAACAAAGTTGGTTCCGTCGCAATAAAGGTAAAGATTTGTATTTCAAATTACAATGGTTTGACAAATACATAAAGCATTGTTATCTAAACAATAGTTACTTTCAGATTTCTTAGAAAGTCGGGCCAGTGAAAAGGGAGTGTTTATCGCGATTTTGACTGCGTTCCATTCCGAAGGCGTCTGAGCCAGAAAAGACGCGGCCATACCTCCAAGTTGTGAATTTATGAGCATCGGAGGAGATGTCCTTACAGGGTCTGTGGGCGCGGCGTCCCGTCTATTATCCTTATTTCTCCTTACCACTTACATTTCACTATTTAGTCACTTGGCATGCGTTGAGTAAATGTGACATAGAGACGTGAAATTCACTTGCTAAGCAAACACCATGAGAGGAATACACAGGCAAATCACAGGCTACATGCCGCCGTCAAGGTTTTCCACCATTACAGGATGTTACTCTCCTGTCCACATGAGGATAAAGTCCTCTGTGTTTTTACTACTGCAACGTCATGTAACTGTATCGTAATGTATTATTTTATGAGTTTTATAGTGTATTTTGTATCATGTGATTGTCCTGACTTTTTTGACTGTTTTACCTGTGACTGTTTTATATGTGATTGTTCTGACTCTTTGGTATACTGTGATTGTTCTGACTCTTTGGTATACTGTGATTGTTCTGACTCTTTGGTATACTGTGATTGTTCTGACTCTTTGGTATACTGTGATTGTTCTGACTCTTTGGTATACTGTGATTGTCTTGGCTGTTTTACTGTTGTACACCTGCCCAGGGACTGCAGGTGAAAACGAGCTCTTAGCTATATCTGGTACAATGCATCACATTTCTATTGCCAAAATTTATGTTAAAAAATTTACATTTTCCCTGTCAAATGAATTGAATAAATAAATAAAAATAAATAAGGTTTGTGCGATAAGGGAATAAGAGATCGTCATGGCGGAAAACAGCAAGAGAATCCTGACGTTTTAGTGTACTGTGAAAGGCCATATGAAAGGGAGAATTATAGAAATAGTTTATGGAATTCAGAGTTTGCTATGAAGAAATCTCAAACCTACTGACAATTACGGCACGTTGTCAGACCTGTGAATCCCCTTCTTCACCTTTTGATTTAGTGCATTCTGCAACCTGACCAGCAGAGGGCAAAGCAGCAAAGCATGTGTGGTCCATATCAATCTGACCTTGCTGCCAAGATGAGATTGTTTTGTTAGAGGCCAAAGTAATCTACCTGTCTGGATGTGCCATCACGAGACATTTCCACACACTGGAGACTTTGACATTTACAGATGGTGTGTAATTTATGAAAGACCTCCAGGCACCCGCTTGTTTGTTTGTGTTTGGGATGAAAGTTTGGCAGCTGCCGCCTTTTGAGGTCCTGTCCTTTGGGACGTCTAAAAATATGTTTCCCCGTACCTGTCTATTTGGAGCAGTCCTGTGCAAACTGTTTGCAGACGGGGCCCATGTTGTTTTCAGAGCCTCCGAGTCGAGTCAGACACAGAAGTGCTCATGGGTTCTGTAGTACAGTCAGGCCTGCCC
>NC_049213.1:2752500-2775000 GCF_013347855.1 Anguilla anguilla
CTTAAAGAAGAAAATAAACCTTTAAACAAGCCTGATTTCGGAAAAATTAGGTAATTTCACCAGAGGCTCCCGAGAGGTCTGGCTCTCTGCTACTTAAATATTTTTGATGGTAGAATCAGTTGAACTTTTCAGTTTTTGACAGTGAACTTCCAAAATGTTCACCATGGATACATGGTGTTTCCTTCCTCATATAGTATTTTACAAAGTCCAAAATATTTCTGTTATATTACTTCTGTCCATTTATGATATGAAATTGAAGCTATTACATCTATTTGCAGTTTGTTTATTTTTGTCTCGTTGTATATTATTTACCACATGTACCTGAGGTTTTCAGAATGTACCTATCAGACGGTGTATTCTGCAAAAGGTCAGTCAGCTCTAACACCACGAGCAGTAACAAAGAATTACAGTACATTTCCCAACTTCAGCTGGAATCGGAAACACCCGCTCCAATGTAGTGCACTGTGATATTTATCATCTTAAAAAACCAGCTGATAAAAACACCCAAAAAACCTAACCAAAATGACCCTTTTATTGTCCTTTATTAACATCCCTGTTAAGATGAACTCAGTATTGAGCATAATGTCCTATGTGCATTCCTATTAGAACTGACTTCAGAGGTGTGCTTTCTCTTCAGTGTGCTGTGCTGTGAGATTGAGTAGAGGTGTGCTTGCTCTTCAGTGTAAATGTGCTGTGAGATTGAGTAGAGGTGTGCTTTCTCCTCAGTGTAAATGCTCTGTGAGATTGAGTAGAGGTGTGCATTCTCTTCAGTGTAAATGCTCTGTGAGATTGAGTAGAGGTGTGCTTTCTCCTCAGTGTAAATGCACTGTGAGGTTGAGTAGAGGTGTGCTTGCTCTTCAGTGTAAATGCTCTGTGAGATTGAGTAGAGGTGTGCTTGCTCTTCAGTGTAAATGCTCTGTGAGATTGAGTAGAGGTGTGCTTTATCTTCAGTGTAAATGCTCTGTGAGATTGAGTAGAGGTGTGCTTTATCTTCAGTGTAAATGCTCTGTGAGATTGAGTAGAGGTGTGCTTTCTCCTCAGTGTGCTGTGCTTTGAGATTAAGTAGAGGTGTGCTTTATCTTCAGGGTAAATGCTCTGTGAGATTGAGTAGAGGTGTGCTTTCTCCTCAGTGTGCTGTGCTTTGAGATTGAGTAGAGGTGTGCTTTATCTTCAGGGTAAATGCTCTGTGAGATTGAGTAGAGGTGTGCTTTCTCTCCAGTGTAAATGCTCTGTGAGATTGAGTAGAATAGAGGTGTGCTTTATCTTCAGTGTAAATGTGCTGTGAGATTGAGTAGAGGTTTGCTTTCTCTTCAGTGTAAATGCGCTGTGAGATTGAGTAGAGTAGAGGTGTGCTTGCTCTTCAGTGTGCTGTGCTGTGAGATTGAGTAGAGGTGTGCTTGCTCTTCAGTGTAAATGCACTGTGAGATTGAGTAGAGTAGAGGTGTGCTTGCTCTTCAGTGTGCTGTGCTGTGAGATTGAGTAGAGGTGTGCTTGCTCTTCAGTGTAAATGCTCTGTGTGATTGAGTAGAGTAGAGGTGTGCTTTCTCTTCAGTGTAAATGTGCTGTGAGATTGAGTAGAGATGTGCTTTCTCTTCAGTGTAAACGCGCTGTGAGATTGAGTAGAGGTGTACTTTATCTTCAGTGTAAATGCTCTGTGAGATTGAGTAGAGGTGTACTTTCTCTTCAGTGTAAATGCACTGTGAGATTGAGTAGAGATGTGCTTTCTCTTCTGTGTGCTGTGCTGTGAGATTGAGTAGAGGTGTGCTTTATCTTCAGTGTGCTGTGCTGTGAGATTGAGTAGAGGTGTGCTTTATCTTCAGTGTGCTGTGCTGTGAGATTGAGTAGAGTAGAGATGTGCTTTCTCTTCAGTGTAAATGCTCTGTGAGATTGAGTAGAGGTGTGCTTTCTCTTCAGTGTAAATGCGCTGTGAGATTGAGTAGAGTAGAGATGTGCTTTATCTTCAGTGTGCTGTGCTGTGAGATTGAGTAGAGGTGTGCTTTCTCTTCAGTGTAAATGCACTGTGAGATTGAGTAGAGGTGTGCTTGCTCTTCAGTGTAAATGCTCTGTGAGATTGAGTAGAGATGTGCTTTCTCTTCAGTGTAAATGCACTGTGAGATTGAGTAGAGGTGTGCTTGCTCTTCAGTGTAAATGCTCTGTGAGATTGAGTAGAGTAGAGGTGTGCTTTATCTTCAGTGTAAATGTGCTGTGAGATTGAGTAGAGGTGTGCTTTATCTTCAGTGTAAATTCTCTGTGAGATTGAGTAGAGGTGTGCTTGCTCTTCAGTGTGCTGTGAGATTGAGTAGAGGTGTGCTTGCTCTTCAGTGTGCTGTGAGATTGAGTGGAGGTGTGCTTGCTCCTCAGTGTGCTGTGCTGTGTGAAAGCTGGCGCTGATGCCCGGTCCAGCCCTGGCGCGGGAGATTGAGGATGCAGGCGCTGTGATCACGAGGGGGGGGTGTACCCCAGCGGGTCCTCTAAGCCCCTGTGATGTAACGTGATTTTGAGCGCTCCAGAGCTCGCTGAGCAGACCCGGTTAAACGGAACAAAAGGGCGACTGTGTCCCCTGCTCGCAGCGCTGTCGTTCCTGCGCTTCAGACGCTGCCAGCTTATCTGCAGCCCGTGCTGCCGAAACATCGCCTCTCTGAGGAGATAACAGCGGCCTCAACTGGTCCGGGAATCTCCGAATGTCTGCTACATCGATTTACAGACCGGTGGTCAATCTTTCACGCGTGAACAAACATCGCAGAAAACGGCTCTGAACGTGTGCATGAATTAATTTACAGTATGTGTGAGTGTGTGCGTGTGTGTGTGTGCGTGTGTGTGTGTGTGTGTGTGTGAATGCATCGTCTAATTTATTCTGAAATTGAACATAAGTTCCGTGTTACAACATTACAGCATATCATTCACAATTGTGTAATGAGACGTGCTCTAAGTTAAATTTCTTATGGCAAAGCATTTTCTTTCATCCTTAATGCAAACTGATAAAAGTTAAGTGTGTTACTTGCTGTGTTTGACAGTTCTTTCTCTGAGCTGTTAAAAGCTTCAATGAGCAGGGTAGCAAAAGATCTATATGAATCAACAAATTTTAATAAACTTTGAGTTTAAAAGCACGGCTCAGTTTTTAAAATATGGCATTGAAAATAGACTTAGCAGAGAAGCACGTGTTAGTCATCAGTCATTCTGGAACATTTCAGAACACAGCCATTTGGGGGCAAAGTTTTACACTAATTCCCTGGCTAATAAAAAAAGAAAACAGATTTTAAGCAAAGTCTCTACAACCTTAAAACAAAGCTCATTTAATGGGGACCAGAACGGTGAAAAAAATGTTGAACACTGTAATGTTTGAAAAAATGCAAAATCGCCATTTGATCCATGAGTACTTCTTTCGTTAGAGAACTGTTAGCAACTGATGACAGAAAACACAAAGCTTTGATCAGAGGGCAAACAGAGGACACAGAGAGAGAAAGGGAGAGGGGGAGAGGGGGAGAGGGGAGAGGAGAGAGAGAGAGACCAACATGCACTTACCTTCCCAAAGCCACAGCAACCAAAGCCCCTTCAGCAGGTGAGTGAAACCAATCTTCGACATGATTGTACACACACACACACACACACTCCAAACAAAGACAAGGTTCCTTGGCAATCCAGGTGTGGACGACCACCTCAACAAGTGGCTTTCTTCAAGGACATTTCCATTGCTGAAGGTAAGGGATCTATAAGCTGGACCCAGTCAGCAGCCTTTCTCCTGCACCTCTCTGCTTCCAGCTCCCCTTCTCACCAGAAAGAAAGAAAAAAATGTAATGCTGACCCTTTGATTTGATTTAAATATATGTATTCCTCAGTCTGATTGGAGTTATGCAGGAGAGCTTGTCTGTCTGTCTCAGTCTCTCTGGCTCTCCAGTGGAGGGTTGGCTGACTGTGCCTGTGTTCTGAGTACTCCTGCCTGTGGGGCTGGTTTAAAGAGAGGGAGAGGAGAGGAGGGAGAGAGAGAGAGAGAGGAGGAGGGGACTTTAGACTTCTCAGACGTAACCCTCCGGGGAGCATTTGAGAGCAAGGTGCAAGAGGGCAAAATCAGAAGCAGGGGAGGGGAGAGGGCCGCATTCACCACTGCGTCCCAGTCCAAAAAACAAAAACAAAAAACAAAATCACAACAAAAGCACTGAACTCACTGAAACTCATGGCCCATTCAGGGCGCTGTGTGGAGGGTCGCAGGAGGAAGGGTTCGAGGTTCGAGCCAGCTGTGGGCTCAGCGTTACGGAGCACATGGGATGCTCAAAGGGTGCGTGGGTTGGAGGAGAGGAGAACGTTCCCCTGACAGTTTTTTAAAAACTCCCTGAAATGCGTTTACTCCGACGGGTGCCAGCCCAGGCTTGCGACCACCGAGGCTCTTTGGAAGGACCGCCACAGTGGGCGAGCCTTTCCCCCTTTCCAGGCTGACCGCGACCCGTGCTCCTGCCACAGGGGGGCGCTGTGCCTCCTCCCTAATCGGGGACAGATCCATTGGAGTGTGAAGGGCTTTGATCCGTCCAGCCCCCTCCCCGCGGAATTTTCAACTGCCCCTGTGTCATCTGAACCCTATAATCCTGCGTCTCGCTTCACCCCCCCCCCCCCCCCCCCACCCCGGCCCCGCCCCCGGCCCCCGTGCACACATGCATGCACACACTAAGGGAAAAGCTCTTCTAACTGTTACCAGTTGAGAACAGTAAATTCTCCGATCTACCGTAGCCCGGTCTTATGGCTCCCCCCTGATCTCTAGAGACAGATGTCCTCTCATAGAACGTGATATACTGTGGGCTACACACCGAAATGTTCTGCCTAAAATCAACTCACACAGAGTACTTTTAACTCTTAATAGAGTACAGGTGGGCCCTGGTGGGCTCATAAAATGTCTGTCAGAAATGATTTAGCGCAAAGCTTTACTGTGTGAGGTATATGTCTCCCCTCAAACTCTGCAACATTTCGAATGGTTTTCACAACGGTCGTGTGAAGGAACTGACGATCATTCTGTCGAACAGCAAAAGCTGTGTTGTTTATTTCGGAAAGAGCGTGCTGCTTTTGATTCCGGCTAGGTTCGCAAATCGGCTTCCACTGACGCATTATTGTCGGTTTAAAAGGTCAGATATCCAGTCTCCCTCGGCTAACTCGCTGAGCTAAATCACCACCGGAACCGCACAGGACTGAGAGACGGAGCGTGCTACAGAATGAGCTGACAGCGCCCCCTGTGGGCAAGCTTTGTCTCTGCAGCCTGCTCACTCCAGTCTTGCGCCCGCTACTTGCTGATCTTTAAACTGACCAGCATAGTGAAGTAGGATAAGCACGCGCTCCCTAATCAAGTCCTTTACTTCGCTTTCCAACCGACACGAACCTCAGGCATCCATCTTCCCTTTCACCGCCCACGTCTCCGTCAGATTTGATTAAATCGAGGTGCGAAAACCTTGACTGTTTTTTCTTCGTCTCGCTTATCCTGTAGGCTACCTTTTTAAGATTAAGAACAGATCTTGTTATTGTGTTGTGGTTTCTGCTTTATTTGTTTTATATTGCTTTCATTTACGGTTTAAATCCTAAGAGCGTCAGGGGGAAAGATCCTCCGGCTGCAGTTCCAGGCAGGCGGAGTTTGAAAAGTGGCGGCGTTCCAAGCTGTGGGAGACCGGTGGGGAGCCAGCGCGGTGCGGAGCGATGGGGGCTGGGCGATGGGGGCTAGGCGATGGGGCTGGGCGATGGGGGCTGGCCCGTGACAAAGGAGCTCAGAGGCTCCGATAAGAGCGGCCTCTAATCATCACACATTCACATCCCCGCTCGCTATCTGCCAGCTGCTGCGACGGGCGCGCAAACACTCCCCGGCCTTCCCAGCATGCCCTGCGCTTGTCGCCGGCTCCCCCTTTCATCCCGGTGGTAATCTGCAGGTGGATCGCTGCGCTGACAAGAGGGGCGCGTCGCTGATACACCCCCCCCCCCAGATCGCCCCACCGCCGTGGAAAACCGCGCTGTTGACTTTTGCTTTGTCTACGCACCGCTGCGTTCTCCCCCCTCGACAGACGCTCGTTGCTCTTAGGAATTTAGCTATTCCGTACTTGTTTAAAATAGTCCCAGTGAACCATGTGGCCAGCCTGGGTCCGTGGCAATAACAGAAACCAGGCGGGCCTTGTTTTAAAAAGCAAGGGGGTGGAAATGGCCGAGCGAATCTCCCAAACAGCCCTACGTTTTATTCCCCCGCGCCATTTCAGCAGCAGAGAAGCCCGCCACCTTGGGACGGTCCCAAGAAATGACTTCTTGCTGTTTTCTCCTCTCTCCGCTGCCAAACACGCATGGAGACCACCCCTACAGCTGTGTTATTCAAACACGCCCTTTGGACAATATGCTTTTTCAGGCTGTTGACAAATGAGCGTGTAGCTCACGCTGCTGGTGCAGTGTCTGGCGGGTCCGAGCCCCCCCCTCCCCCCGAGCCCCCCCCCCCCGCCCCCCCGGGACTCCAGCTGTTGCTCCAGGAGCTGGGACAGGGCACGCGGGGCAGCTGTGGATTTACCGCCGGGCTGGAGAACCCGCCGCTGCGTCTCGCGCATTCCTCCGCCTCCCGCCAACCCGCCGTCCTTAGGGCACTGAACGTGACGCGTCTGCGGACCGGATTCCCCCCTGCCCCCCCCCCCCCCCCCCCCCCCCGCCCCCCCGGCCCTCCCTCTGCTGCCTCGGTGAACACTCTGTCCACTGCAGTTATCACAATCCCTCTTTAACCACGCAACAAGCTGGATATGTTGGATATCCAAAACGGAGAGAGCGAGATAAAATTCACTGATTGGGCAGACGAGGGCTGAGTGCAGCGTGGGATATGCACTAATATCTGGCCCATAGCGTCCCATGGCAGTAGAAGCTCTATAGCAGGGGTGTCTACACTGTGACCTCTTGGGATTCAGTTTGACACCCCTGCTATAGAGCTTCCTACTGCCATGGGATGCCACGGGCCAGATATTACACTCTACAGGTTTTTGTGGTTCCCTTCTAATCAGCTGCCAGTTAAGGCCTTGAAAGCAAGGCGTGTGGCTTCCATAGCCAATGAATGACTTAAATTAAATATTTGTGCCGAAAACACTCCAAAAATCAGCACACACTGTGGCCCTCCAGGAGTGGAGTTAAACCTGCAGCCACTGCGGCCTTCCAGGACTGGAGTTAAACCTGCAGGCACTGCAGCCCTCCAGGAGTGGAGTTAAACCTGCAGACACTGCGGCCCTCCAGGACTGGAGTTAAACCAGCAGGCACTGCAGCCCTCCAGGACTGGAGTTAAACCTGCAGACACTGCGGCCCTCCAGGACTGGAGTTAAACCTGCAGACGCTGCGGCCCTCCAGGACTGGAGTTAAACCTGCAGGCACTGCAGCCCTCCAGGAGTGGAGTTAAACCTGCAGACACTGCGGCCCTCCAGGACTGGAGTTAAACCAGCAGGCACTGCAGCCCTCCAGGACTGGAGTTAAACCTGCAGACACTGCGGCCCTCCAGGACTGGAGTTAAACCTGCAGACGCTGCGGCCCTCCAGGACTGGAGTTAAACTTGCATGCACTGTGGCCCTCCAGGACTGGAGTTAAACCTGCAGACTCTGCGGCCCTCCAGGACTGGAGTTAAACCTGCAGGCGCTGCGGCCCTCCAGGACTGGAGTTAAAGCTGCAGACACTGTGGCCCTCAAGGACTGGAGTTAAACCTGCAGACACTGTGGCCCTCCAGGAGTGGAATTAAACCTGCATGCACTGTGGCCCTCCAGGAGTGGAGTTAAACCTGCAGACACTGTAGCCCTCCAGGAGTGGAGTTAAACCTGCAGACACTGCAGCCCTCCAGGAGTGGAGTTAAACCTGCAGACACTGCAGCCCTCCAGGAGTGGAGTTAAACCTGCAGACGCTGTGGCCCTCCAGGACTGGAGTTAAACCTGCAGACACTGTGGCCCTCAAGGACTGGAGTTAAACCTGCAGACACTGTGGCCCTCCAGGACTGGAGTTAAACCTGCACGCACTGTGGCCTTCCAGGAGTGGAGTTAAACCTGCAGACTCTGCGGCCCTCCAGGACTGGAGTTAAACCTGCAGACACTGCGGCCCTCCAGGACTGGAGTTAAACCTGCAGACACTGCGGCCCTCAAGGAGTGGAGTTAAACCTGCAGACACTGCGGCCCTCCAGGATCGGAGTTAAACCTGCAGACACTGCAGCCCTCCAGGACTGGAGTTAAACCTGCAGACACTGCGGCCCTCCAGGACTGGAGTTAAACCTGCAGACACTGCGGCCCTCCAGGGCTGGAGTTAAATCTGCAGACACATCGCCCCCTCCAGGACTGGAGTTTGACACCTGTGCTCTATAGCATCATATGTATGTGGTCTATCTGTGGGATACAAGAGTCCTCCTTATGCACATCTGTTAGTTCATTTTGCAGTGCATGTTAATATGAACTCTGGGCACGTACACCTATGTGCAGGTGCTCTTTGAGAATGGTGCCTCAGTTTCAGATGTTAGTTATCCGTCAGGTATTTGTGAAGATGTGGACCGGGTCACTCTCTGTAGGATGCAAACCCCCTCCCACACCGTGCTGTGGTGGACCCAACAGGAGAATGGTGAGAGAGAACAGGGGGTGGACCCCTCAAAAGAACTGATCATCTAGTCCATCAGTCATGTCAGTGATTTGGTTTTCAAATTGAGTTGATTGTCTTAAGCTACAGTTAATCTGAACTACCCTACATGTAATGTTTTGTGCGTCTGAAATATCTTTTTTTCTTCCTAGTGGAGTTTGATTTAACCCTGTTACGTTATTAAATATCGCATCTTGTGTACTTTGTATTTTGATGAACATTGAACATTGTCTAAAGAGAAAATGCTTTAAAAAGTAAATACATTGCTTAAAAAAAACAATAAAAGACTTGGAATAGATTGTTCCTGGAAACCAAACTCTGGGAAAGCCTTTCTGAAGCAGACCGTGCTCTGTAGGTCGAACCAAAAACCGTACGTGAGCTTAATGTATCTGCAGAGCCACCTATGCAGCAGTCCAAATCTGGAGCTCGGTCATAGTTGAGACTCTTTGTTTGGAAATTGAGTGAAAAGCTGGAGAATCTTAACAAATCTTTACTATGAGTCCGAGGGTGACAAATGTATTCAACGGAGCACGATTTTCGAAGCGCGCCGGTCTTTGGAATCAGCTTCTAAATAATAAAATCATCACTTTGGACAAACCTTGTGTATATTATATTCATAGCTCATTTTTCCTACATGATTCATGGGGTTGGAGAGCTGTCTCGGGTTGGCTGGAGAAAAATGTGCTTTTTTTTTCTGGACAGTTTTATTTGCTTTGCTGAAGCCAACGGAAAGCACTGCCTTGCATTGAGGCCACTTTGCTGCATGGCTTCTACTGGAGCCAGGTCTAGGGTGACAGTTCAGATTTAAAAAATAGAACCTTCAATTACTTCATCAAACTTCACTTCGTAATTACTTTCATTTTTGGACCAGGGTTGATTTTAAAGCAAACATCGGTAGCTTGGTACGCTGGTCAAGATGGGAATGTCTGAAGATCTAAAGTAATGGCAGATAGAGATCGAAAGCTGTTTCACCTACATATTATTGCACAATCCTAAAAACTGTGAGACCTCGCGAAATCTTGAAGGCCTGCAGAGATGTTGAGTGTGCTCACCTCGAACAGCATCACAGATCCAAGGGGAAGGCGGCATTAGTAAGAACTCTGTCTGCGGGATTTGTGATAATGTTGGTTGATCTGCGAGGATAAAAGCCATTGATATTGAGCTGTCTTCAAAATGGCTGCCAGCACTGCGTGATTGTGTGCGGAGCAATCATGACTCCAGGCTCATCTTGGAGTGTGAAGCTTGTGTCTCCTCTGTCTGGCTAATACTTAACTAACAGTATACCAAATCATCTATGGAATGTTAAAGGGATAGTTAACTTTCTGGATTTAAAAAAAAAACATGTATTTTATTTCATTTTTATATGTTTTCAAATGGCCCAGACAGTTTTAGTGTATGTTTTCAACTCTGCCCAGACCGTTTTGTGTGTGCTATTACGAAAATTTTTAGATACAGACATTTCTGATAACCAGCCAGCTTCCCAACGGCTGGTACAGGGAGGGGCGTTAGCTGGCTCGTGGTTTAACGTAAAAAATACACTTTGACTAACTCCAGAGTAGCTTATACAGCAACATTACGCTTGCAGAGGTTGCACATGTCTATATTAGCTGATTATTTTTCACAAAATTACATTTAATCGTACTGGAACTATTTCCTTTGGCAAAATACTGAGACCAGTGTGCAAAGTACTGGCACAAAATGCATATTTAAACATATTATTCCTGTTTATATTAGCAAATGCTATTGGATGAGTACGCTCAAATGCACTGTCTCTGGAAAAACGGCGTTGCTATACAAGCTGCTCTGGGGTAAGCTGAAGTGTAATTTTTTTGTTGTTGCTTAAAACCACAAACCCGCGAATGCCCCTCTATCACCCATTATAAAGCCAGCAATTCACCAGAAACATGTAAGTATCTGAAATGGCCTTCATCCCTTAATACCTGCAGATGTGCCAGCTTACTGACTTAGCGAGCCACTGAGCACACTTTCCATCTCTGTCAGGCAGCCATTTTCCTCCGCCTGACAGGCCTCACACGACCACTAATAAGCACAAACATCTGAAGCCAGTTCCCAACACTTTATTTATGCAATATTCAGAAACACAAAAACAGAGCCGCTCACTGTAACCTTCACACCTATTAAATCCACAGCATTTATTTTCCATACACTATTTTTTTAAATGAAAACATTGCACCTACTCGAGTCTGACAGACAGAGATGAGCACAGACAGGGGTGAGCACAGACAGGGATGAGCACAGACAAGGATGAGCACAGACAGGAATGAGCACAGACAGGGATGAGCACAGACAGGTATGAGCACAAACGGGTGAGCACAGACAGGGACGAGCACAGACAGGGGTAAGCACAGACAGGGATGAGCACAGACAAATATGAGCACAAACGAGTGAACACAGCCAGGGATGAGCACAGACAGGGATAAGCACAGACAGGGATAAGCACAGACAGAAATGAGCACAGACACGGGCGAGCACAAACATGGGTGAGCACAGACAGGGGTGAGCACAGACAGAAACGAGCACAGACAGGGGTGATCACAGACAGGGATGAGCACAGACAGACGTGAGCACAGACAGGGATGAGCACAGACAAGGGTGAGCACAGACAGGGACAAGCACAGACAGGGGTGAGCACAGACAGGGATGAGCACAGACAGGGACAAGCACAGACAGGGGTGAGCACAGACAGGGACAAGCACAGACAGGGGTGAGCACAGACAAGGATGAGCACAGACAGGGGTGATCACAGACAGGGATGAGCACAGACAGGGGTGAGCACAGACAGGGACGAGCACAGACAGGGGTGAGCACAGACAGGGATGAGCACAGACAGAAATGAGCACAGACAGGGACGAGCACAAACAGGGGTGAGCACAGACAGGGATGAGCACAGACAGGGGTGAGCACAGACAGGGGTGAGCACAGACAGGGATGAGCACAGACAGAAATGAGCACAGACAGGGGTGAGCACAGACAGGGATGAGCATGCATGCGTGTATCTGAAATTGTGCCCATCCCCAAATGCAGAAGGACCCCAGAGTCCAGTGAACGGCCCTCACTGGGGGTGCTCAGATGTGCTAAGCGCAGAGCTGTTTAGTGCTGGTGTGAATTCAGCTTGGGGCCCTCCCTCCACATGCCGATTCAGGGGCACTCCAGTCGCCCCTGTGAGGGACATGGAGGCTTTGTGATAGTGGGGGGGGAGGGGGGGCACACACATTCCCCTCTGATCTCCATGCTCATCGTGCCCCCACCCTGTTGAGTGGGGGCTGGGGGGTGGGGGTGTCTGTGTGTAGGGGACTCTTACTGACATAGCCACCACCTCCCACCTCCCTCTTCTGTGCTCTGAAATGGGCAGCAGATTCCTCACATAGTGAAACCAGAGCCTGAAGGGTGTGCCACCACTGGGTGGGGGGGGGGCAAAGGGGAGGGGGGGGGGGCAGCTGAACAGGCCTTTATCTACTTTCAAATTCTTTTTTCACCTTTCACAGCTGACGTTTTGCAGTTTCAAAATGTTTTGCGTTTTAGTGTTCTTTTTTTCTGAAAAGCTTTGGCAGCTTGTTCAAATTTACAACGGCGATAGATCATTTGAATTTGAGAGAGAGAGAGTGAGGAGGGGGAGAAACAGCGTGCGTGAGGGTGTGATGGAGGGAGGGAGCGAGAGAGAGAGCAAGGGAGGGAAGGAGAGATATTGCATGTGTGGAGGATCTCATGCCACATCGCTGTCGTTTCCCATTTCCAGTGATACGGAGCACCTCCATAAAGCACCTCACTGATCACTTTACTGAGCACCTCCATAAAGCCCCTCACTGATCACTTCACTGAGCACCTCCATAAAGCACCTCACTGATCACTTCACTGAGCACCTCCATAAAGCACCTCACTGATTACTTTACTGAGCACCTCCATAAAGCCCCTCACTGATCACTGCACTGAGCACCTCCATAAAGCACCTCACTGATCACTTTACTGAGCACCTCCATAAAGCACCTCACTGATCACTTTACTGAGCACCTCCATAAAGCACCTCACTGATCACTTCACTGAGCACCTCCATAAAGCCCCTCACTGATCACTGCACTGAGCACCTCCATAAAGCCCCTCACTGATCACTTTACTGAGCACCTCCATAAAGCACCTCACTGATCACTTCACTGAGCACCTCCATAAAGCCCCTCACTGATCACTTCACTGAGCACCTCCATAAAGCACCTCACTGATCACTTTACTGAGCACCTCCATAAAGCACCTCACTGATCACTTTACTGAGCACCTCCATAAAGCACCTCACTGATCACTGCACTGAGCACCTCCATAAAGCACCTCACTGATCACTGCACTGAGCACCTCCATAAAGCCCCTCACTGATCACTGCACTGAGCACCTCCATAAAGCACCTCACTGATCACTGCACTGAGCACCTCCATAAAGCCCCTCACTGATCATTTCACTGAGCACCTCCATAAAGCCCCTCACTGATCACTTTACTGAGCACCTCCATAAAGCCCCTCACTGATCACTGCACTGAGCACCTCCATAAAGCACCTCACTGATCACTGCACTGAGCACCTCCATAAAGCACCTCACTGATCACTGCACTGAGCACCTCCATAAAGCCCCTCACTGATCACTGCACTGAGCACCTCCATAAAGCACCTCACTGATCACTGCACTGAGCACCTCCATAAAGCCCCTCACTGATCACTTTACTGAGCACCTCCATAAAGCACCTCACTGATCACTTTACTGAGCACCTCCATAAAGCACCTCACTGATCACTTCACTGAGCACCTCCATAAAGCCCCTCACTGATCACTTCACTGAGCACCTCCATAAAGCACCTCACTGATCACTTCACTGAGCACCTCCATAAAGCACCTCACTGATCACTGCACTGAGCACCTCCATAAAGCACCTCACTGATCACTTCACTGAGCACCTCCATAAAGCACCTCACTGATCACTTTACTGAGCACCTCCATAAAGCACCTCACTGATCAATGCACTGAGCACCTCCATAAAGCCCCTCACTGATCACTTTACTGAGCACCTCCATAAAGCCCCTCACTGATCACTTTACTGAGCACCTCCATAAAGCCCCTCACTGATCACTTTACTGAGCACCTCCATAAAGCCCCTCACTGATCACTGCACTGAGCACCTCCATAAAGCCCCTCACTGATCACTGCACTGAGCACCTCCATAAAGCACCTCACTGATCACTTTACTGAGCACCTCCATAAAGCACCTCACTGATCACTTTACTGAGCACCTCCATAAAGCCCCTCACTGATCACTTTACTGAGCACCTCCATAAAGCACCTCACTGATCACTGCACTGAGCACCTCCATAAAGCCCCTCACTGATCACTTTACTGAGCACCTCCATAAAGCCCCTCACTGATCACTTTACTGAGCACCTCCATAAAGCACCTCACTGATCACTGCACAGAGCACCTCCATAAAGCCCCTCACTGATCACTTTACTGAGCACCTCCATAAAGCACCTCACTGATCACTGCACTGAGCACCTCCATAAAGCCCCACACTGATCACTGCACTGAGCACCTCCATAAAGCCCCTCACTGATCACTTTACTGAGCACCTCCATAAAGCCCCTCACTGATCACTGCACTGAGCACCTCCATAAAGCACCTCACTGATCACTGCACTGAGCACCTCCATAAAGCCCCTCACTGATCATTTCACTGAGCACCTCCATAAAGCACCTCACTGATCACTGCACTGAGCACCTCCATAAAGCACCTCACTGATCACTGCACTGAGCACCTCCATAAAGCCCCTCACTGATCACTGCACTGAGCACCTCCATAAAGCACCTCACTGATCACTTCACTGAGCACCTCCATAAAGCCCCTCACTGATCACTGCACTGAGCACCTCCATAAAGCCCCTCACTGATCATTTCACTGAGCACCTCCATAAAGCACCTCACTGATCACTGCACTGAGCACCTCCATAAAGCCCCACACTGATCACTGCACTGAGCACCTCCATAAAGCCCCTCACTGATCACTGCACTGAGCACCTCCATAAAGCCCCTCACTGATCATTTCACTGAGCACCTCCATAAAGCACCTCACTGATCACTGCACTGAGCACCTCCATAAAGCACCTCACTGATCACTGCACTGAGCACCTCCATAAAGCCCCTCACTGATCACTTCACTGAGGCCTTGAAACCCAAGGAAGGATTTTCCCACACTGAGGGTTCAGCCTGGCATGCAAGCGTAGGGCTCTGGAGAGTGCTGCCAGTCCTGCCCGGTCTCAGCCTGGCATGCAGGCATACAGCTCTGCAGAGTGCTGCCAGTCCTGCCTGGTCTCTGCCTGGCATGCAGGCATACAGCTCTGCAGAGTGCTGCCAGTCCTGCCCGGTCTCAGCCTGGCATTCAGGCATACAGCTCTGCAGAGTGCTGCCAGTCCTGCTCGGTCTCTCACAGAGCGAGGGCCTGTGGTTATTAAATCTGACTTATTAAAAACAAAAACAAACATTGACGCCTCAGAGACGCAGACGGCCGGCGTCTGAGCAGGCTCCGGGACGGGGTGTAGAGGTGTGAGAACCGAACGGTTCCTGTGAGGGGGAGCCGGGAGGAGGGCTCAGTTCCTAAAACACGGTCCCTTACTAAGCTGTCTATCTAAAGCCACAGGTTAAGAGAGTGGTTTCAGGCAGTAAGAGAGCGGGTCTCCTGGCTGCCACGGTTACCCAGAAAGCTTTGCGCTTTAAATGGTTAAGTTAAAAGGTTCTTGTGGGGGGGGGGGGGGGGAGGGGGGGGTGCTGGGTGTCCCATGTGCACTGACATTACTGCAGTGATAAAGCACCAGCGGTCAAGCTCCTGATAGTGAGTTTTTCATGCTCAATCACCCCCCACCAGCTGGGGGGCTCTTGAGTATCTCCCCAGGAGTCCTCAACACAGAAATAGAGACTACAGAAGAAGAAATAATACCAAGCACCCTCAAACACAGAAGCAAATGATGGGGGGAGGGGGCGGGCGGGGTTGGGGTGGGATCACGGCAGGGGAGGGGAGGCAGAGATAATCAGGCATATTATATATACATATATATAATCAGACTGGGCCAAGGCAGGTAAGTCAGGTGGTTATTGAGCATAGACAGCAAAGTGGAGGCTTAAATCTTGTGGCCTCTCTCATTTCCTACCTGTGGACAGGTGTTTGGCAAGGGCTAGCCTATGCATGTGTGTGTGTGTGTGTGTGTGGGGGGGGGCGTATACGTGTGAGGGGTGTGTGTGTGTGTGTGTGTGTGTGTGGCGGGGGGGTGTATATGTGTGTGGGGTGAGTGTGTATGTGTGTGGCGGGGGGGTGTGTGTGTGTGTGTGTGTGTGTGGCGGGGGGGTGTATACGTGTCAGGGGTGTGTGTGTGTGTGCATGTGTGTGTGTGTGTGTGTGTGGCGGGGGGTGTATACGTGTCAGGGGTGTGTGCGTGCATGTGTGTGTGTGTAGCGGGGGGTGTATATGTGTCAGGGGTGTGTGTGTGTGTTTGGCGGGGGGGTGTATACGTGCGAGGGGTGTGTGTATGTATAGTTCAGACAGCATCAAAGAAGGTCACACTATGCCTGCCCCCTCCCTCTTCCCTCCTCCACTAACCTGGAACCGATAGCTTTTCACCACAGAGAGGGGAAGTGGAGTCAGGTTGCCCAGGTGTAGCTTAGCGTAGGGTGGGGGCTGTTTGAAGACTGGGAAATGAAAATCACACAGAAATGCACCCTTTTGTTTGCTTCTCCCCTCGCCGTTTCTTGACCGAGCAGCAGTTCCTGCTTTAACACCCTATCTGCCCTGGATCCGCATTCTGAAACGTTGTTTTTCTGGGAGGCTCAGCGTGATTGAGATCTCTTTCTGTGGCGACTGGGTCCCAAAGCGCCTGTGTGGTCTGGGATCACAGGCTTGCGTTATCAGGCTGTCTCTTCTGACATGGTGGCAGTCTAGACCCTCTCGTACCTCTTTTCCACCAACGCGAACCTAGTTCTGGTTCTGGGCTGGTGCTAGTGCCGGTTCGCAGTTGGTTCAACTTGCTAACCTTCTAAGAACCGGTTTGCTTTTCCAAGGGCTAGAGAGCCACGTCATTACGTCACTGTATAAGTCTGTATACGTCTCCGCTTTCCCAGCAACATCGTTACCTATTAAAGTCCTGTAAAAATACACATAATAAACTGTCTAAATGTAAAAAACCAACTTCATAAATATACATTTAGTTATATTATTACAGCCTTTATTGACGTAAGGTGTTCTTGGTTCTAGACCAGCCAAGAGTTGGAGCCACTTTGGAACCAGTTCTCCTGGCCGAGAGTCGGTTCTTTTGCTGTCGAAAACAGAAGAACTGGTTAGAGATTAGGCACCGGCTCCGAACCGGCCGTTGAAACGCCTTGGTGGAAAAGGGGCATCAGTGGAGTTACTCATGAAGGGTCAGCTACAGTGTGATTAGCTGGAGTTTACGCCTCAGGTTTAAACCCCTACAGCACAGAACTACATCACAGCCAGAACAGCTGTCCAAAGCTGTGGAGAAAAGAGTATAGCTGTTCCAGTTGTAGTGTAGGCTCCAGCATCCCCCTACAACCCTGATCAGAACCGATGTACCCACGACTTGGACAAGTAAAATCTAACTGTTTGCTATTCAGTAACAAGACTTCAATTTCCTCTGAATCTAGCAGGATGAAGGTCATCCATTTTTAAATGTTTTTAAGACATAAAAGATCATGAAGAACTATTATTTTACAATTATTTGAGAGTCACTAGGCTTGACAGACGAGTGAAATTGAGTGGAATTTGTGTGAAAGTGAAAAAATGTAAAGCTTCTAGATAATTTTGTTGAGAAGCAGCATTTACTGTACATGAAAAGAAAACTGGCCTGAGTATTGACCCTTGAGCTACTGGAAGCAACAGAGGATACATGTTCAGCAAATTACATTGAAAACTGTCAGAGAGATAAGAGCTAAACCAACTCAGTACATTTCCTGCAAGACCCAACCAAGTTTTTAGACAATTAATTAAAACAGCATAATCAACAGTATCAACAATGCTGCACAGAGGCCTAAAATAACTAATATGGAACATTCATTTGAGTCAGAATTCATTACAAAATCACTTGCTGCTTCAAAAAGGGAGTTCCAGTCCTATGAATTGTGCAGAAGCTGAAATTATTCAGAGAGACTGTAGCCAGTTACTCATGAGAGCTCACAAATGTTAGAAGAAAACTTCCTCCAAGACCTTAGCGAGAAAAAGTGGAGTAGAACTAGGCCTATAGTTCCATGTGAAGGGCATAGATTATGCAAAGTTCTCACGTGATTTGACTGAACGCAGGGCCAAGTTCAGCAATCTAGAACTCTCTGGGCTGATCGTAACACTGAAGACATACCCAAGCTCCCAACCCATTGTCTACTGCCCACCAAGGCAGCGTTCTTCAAATGGACGTGAGTCTGTTTCTTACATCTAGTTTACGTACAATGTTGAGGTCCTGTAGATATTCCAGTTTCTACTTTCATCTTTGGGTGTACTTCATTTGTGCTGAGTGATACATGCACTAATTTCTCGCTGATTTGATTTCTTTATTACAGAAATTATGTGCAAATGTAATGGCAATTACAGTTGATGCCAGAAATTTACATACACCTAGGCTAAAGATATTCAAACCCAGTTTTTCACAACTCCACACATTTCATATTACTGTACATTTCTTTTGGCAAGTAAATTAGGGCATCTACTTTTTCACATCAGAGGTAATTTTATAACAGTCGGTTAGAGACAGATTTATTTCAGCTTTAATCCACCAGAATTCCAGTGGGTCAAAAGTTTACATACACCAAGTTGACTGTCTCTTTAAACAGTCTGGAAGAGTCCAGAAATTTATGTAATGACTTTTTAGAAGCTAATAATTGGTCAATTGTTGTAATTAGGAGTTAATTGGCAGTTAATTGGCACCTGTGGCTGTATTTAAGGGCCTACCTTTAGAACCACTGCCTTTCTGCCCTTGATACCATGGGAAAATCCAAGCAACTCACCCAAGACCTCAGAAAAAAAAATTGTGGACCTCCACAAGTCCGGTTCCTCCTTAGGAGCAATTTCCAAACAACTGAAGGAACCATGAGCATCTGTACGAACACTTGTATGCAAATATAAAAATCTTGGGACCACACAGACACTGCATCATTCAGGAAGGAGGCACAAATTAACTCCCAGGGCTGAATTAAACCTTTTGGTTCAAAAGGTTTAATTGAATCCCAAGACAACAACAAAGAAATTGGTTAAGGAGTTGGAGGCATCAGGTACCAAAGTATCTACATCCACCATTAAGAGAATCCTAAATCACCATGGCCTGAAAGGCTGGAAAAGCAAGGAAGAGTGTTCTCTGGTCAGATGAAACAAAAATGGAACTGTTTGCCCATAATGACCAGCACTATATATGGAAGAAAAAGAATCAGGCTTTTAATCCAAAGAACACCATCCCCAAATGTGAAGTATGGGGGTGGCAGCATCATGTTGTGGGGGTGTTTTTCTGGAAAACACTTCAGGAAATAGATGGCATCACAAGGAAGGAGGATTATCTAGAAATACTGAAGCAACACCTCAAAACATCAGCTAGAAAGTTAAAACTTGATTGCAACTGGGTCTTCCAGCAGGACAATGATCCTTAGCATACGTCCAAAGTTGTAACAAAATGGCTTAAAGACAACAAAGTGAAAGTATTGGAGTGGCCATCACAAAGCCCTGACCTAAATCCCATAGAATATTTGTGGACTGAACTGAAAAAGTGTGTCCGAGCAAGGAGGTCCACAAACCTGACTGAGTTACGTCAGTTCTGCCAGGAGGAATGGGCAAGAATTCCAGCAAAGTATTGTGAGAAGCTTATGGAAGGCTACCCCAAGCGTTTGATTAAAGTTAAGCAATTAAAAGGCAATGCCACCAAATACTAACAAAGTGCATGTAAACTTTTGACCCACTGAAAATCTGATATCGTACATAACAGCTGAAATAAATCTGTCTCTTAGCAATTATTTTGAAATGACTTCTTATGGAAATACCCTAATCGACTTAACACAGGAAATGTATGGTAACATGAAATGTGTAGAGTTGTGGAACATTGACTCTGAATGCCTTTAGCCGAGGTGTATGTAAACTTTTGGCCTCGGCTGTAAATATACAAAGCAGTTAATTTAAGTTGCGAGAGGCCCAGAATTGTGGAATAGCAGTGTCCCAACAGCATGTAGCTTCAACTACACTACTTCCTACTGGGGATTCTCATCTAAAACTGCGCGCACAGGCCAAACATTTCCCACATGCTATTTATTAAACAACATATGACTAAGACGTATTGCACTTCTGTAAAAACAGAGTTGATGCTTTCTTAAAATAGGCAGCGCTGTTATTTATGGTGGGAGGTGAGCTGATCCTGAGCAGATGCGGACTTGGACGCGGTCACAATTTTTGTTGCATTCCGACAAATCCATTTTTTTCAGCGACTGAAGGGCCAAGCGCGTGTCAACGGCAGCCTGCAATCTGCCCCTAGCCGGCGGCTACGTAGCTGCGGCGTAGCTACACAACAGCGAGAACAAAGTGCATATTTGCAACCGAAACATAACAAACACACACAAACAGCCACAGAGATACGATCTTTCGGTTACCGCGTGTTTACATCAACATCACTTTGTCATGTTTATCCAAAGAATTATCTATCATTTTAACCTATTGGCTTACACTGTTGGAATTTGGTTGTTTATTCTTTGTTTATCCATTGTGTGCATTAAACATCCTTGCACAGTAACTTTTCCCCCTTTTCTCTCTTTCTCTCACTCAATATATTTAAGCACATTCCTTCGCCTTCCTTTTCGTCCCACGGGCTCATAAAACTTTGGATTTCTTTTCTTTCCCTAAAATGCAAGCATCCAGTTTCATGAGTTTATAGCGCCCAATTTATTTAACTGTCTCTGCCCAGCGGGGGGGGCTGCATGTGAGTCTTCACTGTCCGCCTCTTGGCTGCACTTTCACCCCGATCCCTGTGCGAGCTTCCATCGCCGTACTGCAAGAGCACCCGGTTATGGTGCGGTAAACCCAGCCATATTATTTACAGCCGAATTCACCGTGGAGACCCACGGCCGTAACGCAGCCAATATATCATACGAGCAGGAATTAAATTACAGCTTGAATTGAGAGATCCAGCGAAATATTATGTTCCCTTGTGGACTTGGCTTGTGCGTCCCTTGTGGACTTGGCTTGTGCGTCCCTTGCGGATTTCTACTTCGGAAACGTCGAGGGGAAGACGACTGGCGAAAGTGGCGGAAGGACCAGTGGGGAGGGACAGCTCTGTTGGACAGCTCAAAAGTTGGTCTTGTTTGAGCCATGACCGACTTACCGGGGAACTGCGTGGTTATGGGGGAGTGAGTTTTAATCGTCCGTTTCGCCGTAGGCTATTTATTATCAAACACACGAGGCCGTTTAATAGTGCGGCTGCTCCTTGCGGCCAGGAAAGCTGTAAAAGGCCGCAGACTGTGGCATAAATATGCAGGCTTGAACTTTGTCGGGGGGATTAACGCGAGTTCAAAGCATTTTTCGCATATTTCCTTCTGCTGTATATTTACGGTGTCCCCGTACAGTGAAGCTGATCTCCCCGCCCTTCCTTGCGCTGCGCTTTCTGATCCTTGGCTGATCGTGTGCACGCGACCGATAGGCCGTGAGAACATTCTCCCTCCCCCCCCCCCCCCCAACAAAGAGATCAAAAGAGCAGACTGCGGGGCTCCCCGAGAGACAGCCTCTGGATTATCGGGGTGAGGCGGGGGTGGGGGGGGGGGGGGGGATAACACACAGGTGGCTGATCCTGACTCACATAGACCAGCAGTGTCCCCAAAATCTGCTTGCGTGCACTGCTGTGGGCCGATTTCCGTGGAGTTAAATCAAAAGGGGTCAAGTTACGGTTAACGCTCTAGGCAATGCAAGCACAGCCTTGGGTTATATTTAAATGTAAGGGCAGGCTTATAGCTACAAATATACACGTAGTTCATATTGAGGTTAGGGTAATTGCTGACATGTTGTTTTGGTGTAAAGGATGTCTGAACTTGTAATGGGGTGGGTATTGATGGTGGGAGAGTTTTGGTTGATTATAGGGATTAGGATTGGTCCCCTGCAGGGGAATGCGTTTGGATTGATGGGATAGATGCAGCTGGCGATATTATGTAGCTGTAGGGAAATCTGCAGCAGTGATGGATCTTACTTTAGTCTCCACTGTTACTGAAGAATCTGGGAATGCAGACTGTCGACGTGCTAAATTTCCATTTCCAGAGCTTTTGCAGGAAACTGTAATACGGGCGTGATGGTAAATTTCACACTGAAGTATGAGAATTTAAGTCGTAAAACATCGCTGGGGGAGTTCAAACCTGACCATGAAGCTTTCTTTTCTGCACAGGGCCTCCGCAGAGTTTAATATCGGCCAATGGTAAGAGCTTCATTGAATTCGTTTATTTTTGTGTTTATTTATTTTTGTTTCTTGCTGAGAAGCAGCGGAGGTGCTGGGGGGGGCGGGGGGGGGGGGGGGGGGGGGGGCAGCGCTGTGCTAGCCGCGGTCACCGTGACGCACGCATCCATCACGCTGGAGAGCGCGGAGGGGCGGAGAGGAACACATCATCCATTACGCTGACAGCGCACGTCCCCCGGAGACTGCCTCCGGGGTTCGGGACATCGCAGCCCGCGACTCTCCCAACCAGCGCACCCCCCGGCCCACCCCCCGGCCCGCCCCCCAGCCCCAGCCCGCCCCTCGGCCCTGCCCCGGCCTCTGCACCGCACTCCCAGTCACCCCAACTTTACCAACCTGCGCAGAACCGGGGTTCACTGACGCCTCCTCTGAGAGGGAAAGAGGTGTGGCGCGGTGGAGACTGTC